>NC_140942.1:70041871-70286871 GCF_014529385.1 Adiantum capillus-veneris | reverse complement strand
ATGGTTTGCATGGGACATCCTTCTCAGCAGTTGATCTCTTTTCATCCCGTTGGATTTTCACATTGCCACCATGAAGCCCCATATCCGACAGTACCATTTCTAAGCACTGCAGGGCTACTTGTCGTTCTGCGGAGTTCTTAATCTTCCAAGCAAACCCGATGTATAAATAGACCAATTTCTCCACAATTCTACAAAGGGCATGCATTGTACAAATGTGGACATTCACAAGTGGTATTTTCAAAACTGGTCGAAAAGCAGGATCCTCAATGTGACGTGTTGGAGCTTTTCTCCACCACTTTGGGTCCATGACCTTTGCAGGCTCCATGCAGAACAAACACGGTGACTTTGCCATTGCACCCCTTCCACAATTATACATGCACTTTAATGTTTTAAGGTCACCTGCAAGATGCCACTGAACTTGAAAGTCTCCCCTTCCATCTAGACGTAGTACCTCTCCCTGGTTAGTCTGTCGATCAATCAGCTCCGGAATATTAGTTCGATGGAACACCCAATATAGAATCTCATGATCTTCTTTCTTTACCTGCAACACAAAATAAATGAGACATAAGTAGATTTGAACATTTGAGCTTACTTGAGAATATCGCTTACCTCAAACGCACCAAGCCACCATATGTTAGATTCTGATTGAACACTAAAATATAAAGGATCATCACTGGGACACTTTGAGAGGGCTCTATTCATTAAAGTAATAGTAACACGCTCTAGCTTTTTCTCTTTAACAAGATCACATTCATCCAGTTTTAACACAAAATGTAATAGCCCACGTGACTCTTCAAATGTGATGTTGTAAAACTCCACCATTCTCTTCTGTAGTATCCGCAGGTCCATAAAAATATTGTTGAACTCATCATATGCCATGTTTGCTCCATGGCCACTGTAAGTTGCTTTAATATGAAAGGGCTGTCCAAGATAGTCTCCCTGTGCCTCGTTAAGCTGAAGCCTCTCTTTCCAAACACTTGAGGCTGATGGTAGAAGTTTGGATTTTATACCCTTCCTAACAAAGATGGATGAGACAGACTTTTGGATAGCCGAATATCCTCTTTTGCTTACACCAAGTGAATCAAGTGTGCCTTGTATCTCTTTTGCAGGCACTGAGTTCTCTAAAATAAAGCGGTCCACTACATTTCTTTGTAGAACCTTAAACTTCTTGTCATGTACTATATCTGCTGCCAGGCTTCTACTTATAAGTGGCTTCAATCTCTTTCCTATATTGGCTTTGGGGTCAATGTTTTCCTTGTCAGGATAGATTGAATCTCTACATGAAGACAATGCATAAGTAAATAACAGAAAATTTGCTTCACTAACACTATTTAGGCACATGAAAACAATGCATAACAAGAAAAAACAAAGAGATTACTTAACTAAGACAATGTAGCCAACCAAGAAGCATCACCTTAATGCTCAGATTCTTTTCTTGAGACCTCCTGATGCAACCTGCAATGTTTCAAGATTGCGCAATTTCTTCTTTCGGATACGACCACCCAAGATGGTGTCCCTCATTTGACAACTTCGCACCTTTCCTTTCAGTTCTTGTACCTCTGTTTTATGTTGCAAAATGGTAACCTGATCTGTAGAATGTAAATGTGAAAGGCGAACAATCTCACATTGTTGAGCTTGGAGAATGCTCTTGTAAGTTTCAACTTCTCTTGTAAGTGATTTACAATAACCCAGAAGGCCCTTTTCTCCATCACCAGCAAAGGTCAATAAGCTTGTAGGATTGACAAACGGTGGAGACGCATTAGTTATTGGATTCTTAGGGTAGAGAGAGCCTCTCGTCCAGATATCTATGTGTTTAGCTCCTTGAGATCTGAGCGTGTCTATGGAGGCGGGAGGTATATGTGTG
Source organism: Adiantum capillus-veneris (assembly GCF_014529385.1). Classification (NCBI taxonomy): domain Eukaryota; kingdom Viridiplantae; phylum Streptophyta; class Polypodiopsida; order Polypodiales; family Pteridaceae; genus Adiantum; species Adiantum capillus-veneris. The sequence goes on along the minus strand of NC_140942.1, from coordinate 70,285,007 downwards.
TTTGTTTTACTGCGCTTAATCAATGGTTGGTACTCATTGTCCAAATCAATGTGAAGGTGATATTTGGCTCGTTTCTGGGTAACACTTGTGCCATTTGAGGAGTGCACCATTAGCCAAATGTGCAGGTTTAATGGAAAGTGAATAGCGGCTGCGGATTCGTCCCTCCATGTTAGCCTCATTCCCTCCGTATTGACGTTGTTCATTCAATGCAACTGAAAAGAGGATTATCCCTCAATCACTACGAACGAATGTTCAGAGGAGTAAGGAATCAACTTAAAGTACACTTTTTGAAGTTTTACTATGAAAGACCCAGCTCTTTTATATGCCATTTTTTCTAGAGAGAGAGAGTGCAAAAAATACATTTTCTTAGAAGGCCCTCCAAATGACCTCCGAAATTTCCTAATGTCCATAGAGAGTTTGCATAGGGCAATGCACATACACACTTATGTGTGTACTCATGTGTATGCACATGTGTGATATAACATAATATGGGAGACATATGAAGACATACACACAGCACATGTGAGCATGAGCATGCACACATGCTATGAGAAAGCATATGAAGACATGAATTTTCCCGTACAAAACTATACTCATGCAAACGTTCTACGTATGTCACATATGCGCAAAGACATACATATATTAATTCAAGACAAGGATCCTATAGGAGATGACCAAAGGCATATAATGTGTACACTATATGCTCTCTCTCTCTCTCTCTCTCTCTCTCTCTGTCTCTCTCTCTCTCATCGATTTGACACCATCCATTGCGTCTAACTATGTTGTGAATCCTACTTTCAAAAATGAGACGTTGCAGTACAAAGATTCCTACCAAATCACCTATTTTCGCCGCTGTGGTTGATTTTACTCTCCATGTGTGCAACCTTTGAGGGTTTCTTGTCCTACAATGTTACTATTTTAGAGAGAGAGAGAGAGAGAGAGAGAGAGAGAGAGAGAGAGAGAGAGAGAGAGAGAGAGAGAGAGAGAGAGAGAGAGAGAGCGCTGCATCGTGTGGGTAAAGAGGGCTGAGTGGCACCACACTGTGTTTGGGGATGTGAAACCTTTGATGAAGTGGAGCTTTCATGTGTCCACCCTTTTATGGGATGCTCCAAAAGTAAAGCTATCACAAGAGGGGAAGAGTCGAAGAGTGACAAACAAGATGGGGCCAAAAAGTGCACACTTGATACAACTCTGAGGCAAAATATAAATAAAACAATTCATCCAAGAGCCAAAGTATTGAAACAAGTAAAGGAGAAATCTCTTCTGAAAGAGGGTCAAAAGTGAGTAAAACCCTAAACATAGTGAGGGAGGGAGCCCTATTTTGGCTCTAAAATATAGATACCAAGTACCATCAATAAAAAGCAAGCGATAATAGCCGGCAATGTTCATGTTCTTCCACTTCCAAGAGAGCCACCAAAATGAGCCAAGTTGAAAACCTTAGGCCAAGGACAAGGGTGAAGAATAGTGGAAACAGAAAACCAACGACACATTCTACCTAAAAAAGAGCATCCTTGTTGAGGAGATGAAATATCATAAAGCTTGAGAAAGCCTAGGGGAAAATCCCATACATGTTGAATCCACTTGCTCAAGATAGAATTTGTCCACTTACTAATTAGGTATTATTCTAACTGTAGAGCTTAATTATAAGTCAGTATATTGTGGATTAACTTTCATCAATGGGATTATAATCAAAAAAATTTCCAAAAAAGTGAAGCTTTCCATTAAAAAATCACCTTAAGTGCACATATCCTAAGGTAAAATTACACCAAAGTAATACAACAGAGAATCAACCATAAAGGGTATCATGAAAAGATAAAAGTCCTAGAGCAATCTAAAGTACAAGATTGCCTCAAATAGGATGCGGATGAGGCCTAAACGACCTCCTAAGCTTAGAGGTCTTCAAAGCCTTCTCTTTAGCAAACTTCCTAGCAATTTCTACCAAAGAAGGGAAATGTCGCTTGTAAGCTGAATTTATGCCTTCGGAACTATTGTTGATATCCAAATCAGTGCCTTGAGGATTAGGTGGTAGATCGTGCAGAGGTATCCAAGAAATATTTGAAGAGGGAAGAGAAACATGAACTTTACGTCTATACACAAGCTTTGGAGCCTCTATCCTTTGAGCTCATCGTCTTCGTTTCTTGCTACCTTCCTCTTGGATTTCTCTCCTTCACTTCTTTTCCTACACTAACACCTTCCAATCCTGCATTTGCATGAAGTGCCTCTTGTTCTGATGCATGATACCTTTGATCAGAAGATATCCTCCAACAAAAACAAATTGAAACAACATAGCCCTTCTTGCCACAAATAAGCAGTGGCCACAAAGACCAATGAAGAATACTCTTCGCAAGATTTCTCCCCCATGAATAGTTAGGAGAGAAATGAATTGCATAGGATTCTTTGCTAAGGATGGGTAAAGAACCATTCGAAGGGAGATTGTGTGATCCTCGTCTTTGGGACTCACAACATCACCAACCACAAAGCACATACATCTCCCAATTTCAGCTACATGTGGAGCATATATTGAAAGAAGACCTGGAAATCTAGTTGTAATTGCAATCCCACCATCAAGTCCATTAAGATCCTTCCCCTATGCCCATATGGCGAAAAAACCTTTAGCAAAATGAAAGCCCATAGGGCTTTGTGCTAAGACCTCCATAGCTTGATCTGTGGACTTGAACTGCACTCTGAAGAACCTTCTCCCGAGAGAGAAGACATTCACAATATTGAAATAGACATACAATAGTGAAGCCTAAAAGTAGTCCTTCAATAGCCTAGCTGATGAAGCCTGAAAATAGTACTTCAATAGCCTAGCAGAACATATGCTTCTTACCACTTTGCAAGCCGAAGAACAAGACTCCAAGCTCATAGTAGATTTGTGAATGACGTGTAAAGTGTCAGAAGCAAGATGAATACCAAGTGTAGAAGCAAAAAGAGAGGTTTGGATGGGCTCTATTGGGTCTCTTGAATTGGTTTCTTAAAGATGAATTCCTACTTCAGTTGCATTCTTCTCCTTCATGACCTTCAAACTTTCTATCTCCAAGAAACGAAAAAAATTGGAAAGGCAGGGGGGGGGGGGGGGGGGGGGGGGGGGGGGGGATAGGGGGAGCTGCTTCACTTTGCGCAAGAGTTTTTCTCTCCTTAATTTTTTATCATAATCAGTCTTCATCTCTATCCTAATTAATATTATTATTTGGTTGTGATTTCCTCTAAACCATACCCACCCACACACACACAAAACAAAACAAAAATAAGCACGCTAACTTTATAACCCCCTCCCCCCCCCAAAAAAAAAAAAAAAAAACCCTAAAAACACACACGTGACACATAGACATCTCGATTGACCAGAATGTGTGCACTTACAATGGGCAAGAAAATGTGTTCACATAACTTGGGCAATCGGATTTGTCTCTTTGGAGTAGGGGATTGGAGGAAGATTTTTGAGGGAGCTTTTGAGAAAACTTTTTTTTAAAAATAGAACTTTTTTTTTTGAAAAAGCTTTCTCTATGCTCGGTTTAGTGGATTGGGTCAAAAAGATAAAATCTCTCTCTTTGCTTTACGTAAAACCTACTTAGGACAACCATAGTGTTTAATCGAGCTTACAAAATAGCCAAAAATACACGTAGTACGCAAGAAACAACAAACATACAAGTTTGCACATCCTTTTTCACTTAAATGATCTGGTTTACGACAACAAGGAAAAGCCATCTTTATAAGTATTTGCGAGCAAACAAAACACATCTATTATTCACAAAATGTTCAAAGCATGCGTATATAGTGGAAGACCAAAAATAATATTTTCTACAAAATGTGAGGTATTTTGTTGTTAGTCTACTCTATGGGATGGGCTGGTGGATCCAGTTCCACAATGTTTGGATGCAGCTAAGAGAGCTACCTTCAAGGAACGCTCGACCCCATCTGCTAGTCTCTTGTCTCGCTCTTGAATCTCTCGCAGTCGATGGGCTTGCATTTCTAAAACATTGTTTAGGATGCTGGAGACATCCTCATTGCTCTCAAACATTGTCATCATACGGCCCATCTGGCTACCCATTAAGGCCAATGCGCCGCAATCACCTCTGAATTGAATGACAACGTCTTTCTCATTGGTGTATTATGCAAGCAACTGCCAAAGGAACCAATTCCCACATTCCATCCCCCCTACACAACAAATATTTGTCAAAGGATTTAGTAACAGGACAAAGGAAAACTATACTTAGAGCCAATGAAAGACGGACTATACCTCTCATTAGTGTCCCATCCTCCTCTCGTGTCCAATCATTCTCTTGCAGCGAATCATACCAAGCATCATCTGATGGAATGTCAATGGCTGTTGAAGTCCAAGTCTGCTCTTTTCTCATAGCTGACACCAACAACGTGCACACGGTTCTACTTTTTGTTTTGCACACAGGTGTCTTACACACAACCACATTCAAGTGATATTCTTGCCAACCAACATTTGATGCCATATCATGCACCATTCCATAATTATATTCCGGAAAAACAACCAAAAACTCACCTCTATCATCGACTGTTGCTAATGCAAGTCGGGTGAGTTGTCCAAAATGGCATGCTTCCATCTTGCTCCAATCAGGGACTTCTATTTCAGACAGCCCAAACACAGGCATGTTTGATGGTAGGAAAAGAATAGATACATTCACCGATGAATCAATGGCCGACCCATCTCGCATTGGCATCAGACACTTCTCCACCACATGAGGCCTTGCATTGCTCAACAATGCATTTTTCAAGTCATCCTCTGTCTTGTCCCAGCCAAGATGCAAAATCTGGACACACTTGCCACCGCCAGCTTCAAAACCAAAACATATACTAAGCAAGCAAGTCTTGAATCACACTTGAACAACCATTCACCCGAGATTAGAAAGTACCAGTAGATGGTATTGTAACTAGTGGAAAGTCTGAGACATGCAACATTTCTGCTTCCAGACTCATGGCGAAGTCTATCACCTCCTCTGCAACATCTCACTTCTTTTTCCCGAACAAGAATACCATATTAACAAGCTAAACAATCAAGACTATGATTCTTGCAAACATCAATAGAACTCACATTTTTGTTTCATACTAGCCTCTCGCTGTGAGCCAGAAGAGCAGCTGAAATGTTCAATCTGCATAACTAAGCTAAATTGCTTAGTGAAAATGAAATTCCACCATGGTGACGGTGCTCATAAGTAAAGAGTTTTTAATTCACAAAATGATGGTGCCTGTGAAGTAGTATCAAATCCTTCTCCACGAGGTAATTGCACACTAGAATCTGTTGCTATGGACATTTTTGTACATGCATGTGCTCTTTCTTCTCTTTCCCTCACTGTGTTGTTGTGTGCTTTTTCCTCGCTTATAGGGAAACATCCCTCATCATACTCTAAGAACCAAGGCAGGTCTTGGTATACTCTTCCCTTGAAGTTGCTGGCCACTTGCAAAGGGTTGAACACTTGCTCTGGTTTATTGATCTCAAGCATTTTTTGAAGCTTGCAACACCTCTCATGTTGAACTTACGCTTTTGCAACCATCTAATACATTTTATAGAATCACAAGCACTCAAAAATGTGTGTTGTTCTTTTCTAGCAGTAATATAAAGTGATCTAATATGCAAAGGTATCTTTTTTCTACGTCCATAAATGCTTTGGCCACCTCTAATTGAGTTACCCTTTTCATTAGTGCCAACTCATACGCGAAGCTCTTTTCTCTATGAGTAAGCTTGGCATCATCGATGAACGAATCAAGGTCTAGACCAGGCATCCATCTAATACAACCATATAATACATTTTACAGAATCACAAGCACTCAAAAATATGTTTCATTTATTTCTAGTAGTAATATAAAGTGATCTAACCTGCAAAGGCATCTTTATTCTGTATCCGCCAATGGGGTGGCCACCTCTGATTGAGTTCCCCTTTTCATTAGTGCCATCTCACGTGAAGCTCTTTCCTCTATGGGTATCTTGGCATCATCGATGAATGAATCAAGGTCTAGACCAACATGGATGCCAAATGTATACTCCGGATGTTGTTGTGTACTTTCCTTGCTTCTCTTGTAATTCATGCCCAGAAAAACTCAACCTGCAGCCACTCCCTAAACACAGCTAGCTCTCTCGGTTTTGAAAACATATGCCATGACAATTGGATTCCATGCCAAGCTAGAGAGGTAGATTGTTAAGGCAATGGCTAAATGTGCTCACATGTTTGTGTTATGTCTAGACTCTTAACGTCTGCCTGGTCATTAGCAGCCATTGCACGGAGAATGAATGTTTTCTTCATAGGTTGAAGATCCACACATGCCAACCCGTATAATCTTTCTTCCATTAGCCACTTTGGTTGGATGATCTACTCGATTGTTTGCAATGTCCTGCACAGAGGCCAACAAGGATCAATTCCATATTATCTAACACATGAGAGGTCAAAACAATATACCTCCACCAATCATCTCCTAAAGCTCGATCAACAATGGCCAACGCATGTTTTGTTATTTTTTTGGACGGTGATCACTTTCAAAGAATTCCTTTTTCTAATTTCTTTGAAGCTCTAAAGGAAGCATTCTATCCTTCAATGCAAGAGTCTACTTTTCCTACATGTATGGCATTATTGATAAATACATGTTGCGAGATGCAATATCTGACCCAAACTTCTGTAAAAAAACTACAATGGTACCACAAGTGTAGTAGTTGAGACCCACAGGCACATTATACCATCCTTTCCTCCCTACCCTCTTGTCAATTTCTGCTTGCATCCAAATATAGACCACACATGACAATTTCTCCATGATTGCCTCCTTCGAAGCAGGCCCCATAGCCCGCACCATTTATAACATATCAGTGTAGGATGTTGCAACGTATCCCGTCTCATTCAATCTACATTGGATTGACAATCATAAAATGACAGTATTATTTGATTATATAGGCAACACTTGATTTGAACCTGCCTAAAGGTACTTACTTGTTTATACGCATCACTATGCTTAACATGGTAGCCTCGTTTGAAGAGTCTACCGACTCGACACTAACCCTTGGATATAAATTGATATCTTTCTCGCCTACACCTACAATCATAGAAAAGATTACTCCCTAATTCACCCCAAAACGTGCATTCAAGTTAACCACATAGAGAACCAAACTCACTCTATTTAAGAACTTCCATCCAAGCGGCTAACCTATGGTTCCCATCCATATATCTTTGATTTTTGCCTCATACTCTTCATTGATCATTCACCACAATGGATCCCATATTTGAATGATAGCGTCGTCAACATCAACGCTAGGATAGACCATGCATTGATAGAGAAGATGAATGATCCCCTAGGCTCATAATATCCCTCTAACAAAAAGGTACTGCAAGTGGCTGGAGATGCTGGGAATCCCAGCTTACATGTCGTGCTTTCTCAAGATTCATCAATTGGCATAGAGGGACCCATGGCAATGGAGTTTCATGCTCTATCTGCAACAACCAAATTATGTCCAAAACCTCAATCTACATAAGTCATTGCATAATTTCAATACAAAGGATTACACAACATATCCTATCGTACAGTGACATCCTTGTTAGAGGGAAACTCCCCCCCAAAATTTTCCCTTGATGTCATGTAAGCCTCCATCTCTCTATCATCGATATCCTCATCGGAGCTGACAACATCTCTCACAAACCCTGAAGATGTCAGGCCTTCGTGCACTTTTGTCTTACCCTTTGCACCCTTTTTAGATTTTTCCACCGATGAAACATGTAGAGATGGGACAACACTAACTGGTTGGCTACTAGTGTAGTGACCGACAACAGCGGATGGTGACATTTGTGTTGGTTCTGTCCTTGCAGTCTTGGTGACCCGCTATTTAACAAAGTGTGAAGCAAAGATCACTCAACAAGTTAACCCCATTCCAGTTGTACACACAACATGAGTCCACTAAAAGGATATCAATGACAAGCCATTAGTGAAATGAAACCAGAAATTATTAATTCACTTCTAGGCCATGCAACAAAACTATTCTCTGCCTTCTTCAAAGTAGTCATCTCCTCATTTCCAGAACGGACATGAGGCAGAGGAGCATCTTTCCATTCATATACCTCTAGCACAGTAACAAAAAAGCATCCAGCCGGCAATCTGCTTCCATGAAGCTTGGCCAAATTTGAAGTCTTGTCTATTTTTCCAATGCCTATAGCTTCTCCATTATAAATAAATTTGACGTATGCATCAACATCACTTTTCTTAGCCATCTTCCACTTTAGACATTAATGCAAAGACAAATAACTTTGCAGAATCAACCAAAAGAAGAAACCATAATTATCTCTCTCTCTATCTCTCCCTCTCCCTCTCTCTTCGTCCCTCAAGCTCAGCCTTAACGTAGAGCTTGAGGAAGGAAGAGAGTGGGAGAGCGAGAAATGAAGAGAGAGAGAGATATAGAAGGACATCCAGACAAGAGTGTGATAGAGGGAGGAAGAGAGTCTTTGAATATAAACACATGCTCTAGCAAACAAGGTGATTATAACCTTACAAAGTGTCATTTGTAACCTATCGTCGTAACTTAAGAAACTTCCATGCTACATCGAAGCCTTTTTATAGGCATTTAGCTTCTCTCTCTCTTCCAAGCTTTTACAAATTCACCCTCGCTCTCTCCAAATCATCTCTAGCTCAATCATATATAGCATATCTCTCCATACCTAAGCTCTCTTTTTCTTTGCTCCTACACTAGTCTCTAGCTCTCTCTCTTATTCTATGTTTCCACACCAGTGTTTAACTCTCTCTTCCTACTCTCTCTTTCTCTCTCTCAGTTTCTCTCTATACCCCTAAATGCCAACATGAAAGGTGAGAGCTAGCGCTCATCTACATGTTGAACTTCTGCAAGATAGAAAGAGTGATAGAAAGAAAGAGAGAGGAGAATCTCTGATAAAGGGGATGGAGCGTGAGGGTCAAAGTGATTGTCATCATGCAAGCAATGGATGCTTTCCACTGCCACCATCAAACACATCCAATGTGCCATACCAAATTCACTCTCTCCCTCCCTCTTTCACGCTGATCTTCTCTCTCTCTCTCTCTCTCTCTATCTATCTCACACACACACACACACATTCCCTCTATCTCTCTCAAGCTCATCATTTATCTTATTTGAGAGTTGAGATCCATTTTTGTGTTCTTGGCAAGTTTATTGTCACAAATTGCATAGCACAAAAAAAGGCAAAATTAAGGATTTGGAAATATCTCCCTTCCTCTCTCTCTCTCTCTCTCTCTCTCTCTCTCTCTCTCTCTCTCTCCCCCCCCCCCCCCCCAACGGAGGAGGTGTAGCAGCTATTGTAGACAAGCTCTTCCTTATGTGCATGTCTTTTTGCGGTCTGAATGTGGCTTCACCATAGCTAGACAAGAGTTTACAAATGAGGATGGGGTTTTGTACGTACTTTGAACTCGACCTTTTTTTCCCAAAGACATAAAAAGAATTTATACATGTTTGGTTAGTGAATTGCTGTTAGGTAGTTCATAAAATACAAGAATTCTACTCATATGAAGTTCTCCCAACTTAAAGAAGCTTATTAGAGGGACATCTCAAGATGATCTCATGTCATAATGAGAATTGAATTAACTGGGTCTCACTAGTAGGTATATAAATTATGCTCATGATTTTTAAGTAACCGACATTCCTCAAGATCAAGGAATTTAGAGGTGATTAGATTTTTTAAGAGCAAAGAGGGGGAACTTTGATGCTCTTACTGTTGTAGGCATTAATGGTGAATCCTAGTTTGGCAAGCCTAGAGGGTCTCTAAGCTAAGAGTAGGTTACTTGGGTGAAGGTGGTGTCAGAACAACTTATGATCAAGTCCTTACTTTCTCCAAGAAATTTGATATTAATTCAATGTTTGCTAGAAGTTATATACATATTTATTTGTAACAACTTTGAGGTTGAAGACAATAATTGTCCAGAATTATGATGTTAAAGATAACAGACCACTTTGAAGGCAATTGTCACAAATTGCATAGCAAAAAAAGGAGAAATTAAGGAGTTGGAAATATCTCCCTCCCTTTCTCTCTCTCTCCCTCAAACTCATCATGTGTTTGAGCACTAGCGCTCAAACTTCATGATGAGTTTGATGGAGATGGAGAGAGAGAGAGAGAGAGAGAGAGAGAGAGAGAGAGAGAGAGAGAGAGAGAGAGAGAGAGGGAGGGAGATATTTACATGAGTCACTGGGTTAACCATATTTGATAGTTAAGATCCGTTCTTGAGTGCTTGGAAAGTAATTTGTCCCAAGTTACCTAGCAAAAAAAGGCAATTATGCCTAGAATCAATGAAGCAATTCATCTCTAAAACTTATATAACCAACTAAACTCCTACTTTTAGCATCTTGTATTGATAGACAATTATGCCTCTTATGAAAAGCTACAACTTTTTTTATTTTTAGAAATATGTAATCTCACAATCAGGGTTATTTTGGAAAATTTGGAAAATTTGAAGGGCATTTTGGTAATTTATGACAAAATAGGGGGGTGTTTTGAGGATTTTTGAGATTCGAGGGGTATTTTGAGAATTTCCACAAATTAGAGGTAGAGATAATCATTTTCTCTTTTTGGAATGGAAATTTTTTTTTCTCTCTCTCTCTCCATCACACAATGCACTTCACCACTCAATCTTGAATACATAGATTTTCTCAATATCTTAGTGTACTAATAAAGATAGGGCCAGATGGTAGATTGTATTGTGTAGAGATAGAGAAAAATCTAAAGAAAGGTATTGATGAGAGTATATTGTGAAGAGAAATATATAGAGATCGACAAGTATGAGTGTTAGATACATACAGTTAGGGTGGAAGATAGTGAGATGTAGAAGAAAATGATAGACAAAGTGAGACAAAGTAAAGGATGGTTGAAGTAGAAGGAGGATAGTTAATGAGTGTTAGATTGAGATAAAATTTAGGAGATTGAGGTTAAAAGAGTAGGAAGGAGGGAAATAATTCTTAATATATAGGTGAAGGTAGACTAACTTATCTATATAGAGGAGGAATTGTTTTGTTTTTTTCTAGCAGTAATATAAAGTGATCTAATATGCAAAGGTATCTTTTTTCTACGTCCACAAACGCTTTGGCCACCTCTAATTGAGTTCCCCTTTTCATTAGTGCCAACTCATAAGGGAAGCTCTTTTCTCTATGAGTAAGCTTGGCATCCATATCATCATCATCATCAACTTCTGCAGAAATAGCTTAATGCGTTTGGAAGACTCCATATTGCTTTTGAGCGGCTCTAGTTGCAATGTTTTGAGGCTTATAAATAAGTCTCATATTGCAAAAAACATACACAAAATCAGCAGCGCGTTTAGTATGAAGTCTGTTTTGCTTTTTAGTGTGCACAAAGTTGAATGCTGACCAGTTTTGCTCACAACTTCCACTTGATGCAGCTACTGATAAAACTCTAACTGCAATGTGTTGCAACTCCACTTTCTCTCCACCATAATCCTTCCACCATAAAGGTGCACTTGTTTTGCCAATGGCATCTATATGCCACGCATCCTGAAACATACCAGTTCTGTTGGCATAATCTACTCGCTGATGAAAAGCTGTTTTTCCATCTTCGTGACCTAAGAGTTGGGAGCACACTGTTTTGAAGTCGGACATAACTTCTTTGTTGGAAGATTGCTGATGCATTTGAAACTTAGGATCCAATACAAAAGCCGCTCCATGCAATGGCGTATGCAACTGCACCCAACGCTTGTTAACAATGATTCATGGTAGCTTTATCCTTTGCACCAAAACTGACATTTTCTCTTAGCTTGCGTATAGCCTCTGACATATACCAGTAGACCTGACCAAAAATAAAAGAATCTGTGTCAATTGCTCTCAAAAGATCTACAAATGGCTTTGACACAGTTACTTTTCTTTCTACATTACACCAAAAGATTGGCGAGTTTACTATTTGCTCACATCGACCAACTGCTTCCTGATAACTTGGATACTTGCTGAGCCATCCATCCCATCTTCTGTCTGCTAAGGTTTCCATCAATGCAGGCTTCAACTCTTGCAAAGCAGCAAGAACATAGTATGCCGTAGCAAACCTTGTCGCGCAAAATATTTGCAAAGCTTTATTTGGTGACTTGGTTCGAAAAAGAGCATACGAAAATTGATGCTCTCTAATGAATTTCACCACATGATTTGCATCCAGAAGTTTGCTTCACACATGCCATTTTACCAATATCTTTTAAAAGCAAATTTAAAGTGTGAGTTGCACATGGTACCCAAGAAATCTCCGGATACTTGACTTGAATAGCTCTTCCTGCTCCTTTGTAGTTGGCCGCATTATCTGTGACAATAGCAGTCACATTCTTTGGTCCACCTGCCTTTGCAATTGCACGATCATACACCCCTGCTAGGTAGGTGATAGTCTTCTCTTTCAATGAGCTGTCAATTGCTTCCACGAACATAGCCCCTCTAGGGTTAATAAGCATTACATTGATTAAAGGTTTTTTCTGACAGTTAGTCCATCCATCCAATGCTATGGTGCATCCATATGTTGGAACAAACTCTAGAACTGTGCGTTTGAGAATGGCTTCAGTACTGTCTTTGACTTTATCAAGAGTTCGTATCTTGTTATAGTCAGGAAGCACAAATCCTTTTTTGGTTACACTCATCAAAGCATCTTGAAATATTGGATTGCGCATAGCATTGAACGATATGCCACACGCAACAAATGCTTGTGTCCATTTTAAATGCAACTCAAAAAACCATTGTTTACCTAATGCTTCAGGCATTGTTTGTCCATTGGATGACGCTCTGCCGGATTTGCTTGTGCTAGGAACTCCTCCTGATGTAGAAGCATGTCCATGAAGAGGCTTCAATTGAGAAATTTGATCGTTTACTTGAGTGGTACACACCTCTTATGTTGCCTCATTGCATACAGATGGTTCAATATTCGCATGAATATCTTTGGAAATATCACCTTTATGTTTAGCTGCAAGAATCAACTTTACTTTGCGAGAATACATGGCAAATTTTTCATGAATATCTTTTGGTGGTGCCCCGCACTTTTCAACATTGCCAGGGACTTTAAATAAATGCTCTTTAATTCTGGTTGCATTACCACTGAACTCGTGGCCACAAGATTTACATTTAAGTTGAGATGTATTTCTCCCAGCTTTCAACTCATGCACATAACTCCACTCTTGTCCTTTCACCATGATGCACAAAAGTAATTTGCTAGTAAAAACAAAGTCAATGATCATTTTCATAATCAAAATCAATTAAAACATTAAATTAAATTAACTAACAATGATTGAACAAAATTAAAATAATTAAAAACAATGATTGAACAAAAATACAATAATAATAAAAAAAACCATTGGATTACATATAAATTGCATCGATTTATCTAAAGTGCAAGCTTGTAGCTTCAACACATTTACGATAATCAATAATTACAATTATATCAATATTAAAATGATTATCATTATGAATTGCTATACATAAAAGAGCTATAAGTGACATTTTTAAATGTCAAAATGATAATCACTTACAATACTTGATAATTATCGTATCTATGTAAAGTGCGAACAAAAAGTTCTTACACTTTACCATAGATTTTTAAGCGATTATCTATCTACAATGCGAGCATGTGTATGCTCTCACACAGTACGGTAGATTTTGCAGTCCAAATAAAGATAAGAGAATATAAATATTTTTGGACATGTTTTACCTAAATTTTTACTCTAGTGAGAGCATAGCAGTGTGAATAGCTCTACACAAAACGTAAAAATATAATTTTGTTTCATTATATTCATTTTGAAGTGAGAGAAAATCTCTACACATCAAAATCAAACTTTAAATTACATAAAGTTAATTTTTATGTAATTATATTTTAAAACTAATTATCTCATGTGAGAGTACACTCTACACACAACGATAATATCTTAATTTTTTTTTATTTGTCACTTTCAAGTGTCAATTAATTGAACACATTGACAAGTGATTCTTATAATTACAGTTTTGTATCAGGTGAGAGATTAAACTCTTCACAAAATACAAATTTTCAACTATTTACTAAGTTTTTCAAAACAAATTCATATATTTGAATCACAAAACTTAAATTCTATTGAATTTTAATTTTTATTAAATTCAAATTGTTTTATTTTTTTACAAATTACTGTTTTGATCCTTTGGTGAGAGTACTCACATGGAAAACACTGACTGTGAAAGATGGTGTGAGGCCTGTCGCGTGCTGCTATATATACTAACATATTTGATCGTTATAATTTTTGATCGAAAATAATTTCGATCGAAAAACCAAGAAGTTATACAATTGGCCGTTTATGCTGATGTGGCACTGTATAATACGGTCGTATAATTTAGATAAACGAATAATACGCCCATTATTCGCATATTATACGTCTCCCGAATAACGAATAATGCAACTTAGCAGAGAAGCATCTTTCCCTTCATATACCTCTAACACAGTAACAAAAAAGCATCCAGCCGGCAATCTGCTTCCATGAAGCTTGGCCAAATTTGAAGTCTTGTCTATTTTTCCAATGCCTATAACTTCTCCATTATAAATAAATTTGACGTATGCATCAACATCACTTTTCTTGGCCATCTTCCACTTTAGACGTTAAAGCAAAGACAAATACCTCTGCAGAATCAACCAAAAGAAGAAACCATAATTATCTCTCTCTCTATCTCTCGCTCTCCCTCTCTCTTCGTTCCTCAAGCTCAGCCTTAATGTAGAGCTTGAGGAAGGAAGAGAGTGGGAGAGCGAGAAATGAAGAGAGAGAGATATAGAAGGACATCCAGACAAGAGTGTGATAGAGGGAGGAAGAGAGACTTTGAATATAAACACATGCTCTAGAAAACAAGGTGATTATAACCTTACAAAGTGTCATTTGTAACCTATCATCGTAACTTAAGAAACTTCCATGCTACATCGAAGCCTTTTTATAGGCATTTAGCTTCTCTCTCTCTTCCAAGCTTTTACAAATTCACCCTCTCTCTCTCTAAATCATCTCTAGCTCAATCATATATAGCATATCTCTCCATACCTAAGCTCTCTTTTTCTTTGCTGCTACACTAGTTCCTAGCTCTCTCTCTTATTCTATGTTTCCACACCAGTGTTTAACTCTCTCTTCCTACTCTCTCTTTCTCTCTCTCAGTTTCTCTCTATACCCCTAAATGCCAACATGAAAGGTGAGCGCTAGCGCTCATCTACATGTTGAACTTCTGCAAGATAGAAAGAGTGATAGAAAGAAAGAGAGAGGAGCATCAGTGATAAAGAGGATGGAGTGTGAGGATCAAAGTGATTATCATCATGCAAGCAATGGATGCTTTCCACTACCACCATCAAACACATCCAATGTGCCATACCAAATTCACTCTCCCTCCCTCCCTCTTTCACGCTGATCTTCTCTCTCTCTCTCTCTCTCTCTCTTTCTCCCTCTCTCTCTCTCTCTCTCTCTCTCTCTCACACACACACACACACACACACATTCCCTCTATCTCTCTCAAGCTCATCATTTATCTTATTTGAGAGTTGAGATCCGTTTTTGCGTTCTTGGCAGGTTTATTGTCACAAATTGCTCCCTTCCTCTCTCTCTCCCAACAGAGGAGGTGTAGCAGCTATTGTAGACAAGCTCTTCCTTATGTGCACGTCTTTTTGCGGTCTGAATGTGGCTTCACCATAGCTAGACAAGAGTTCACAAAGGAGGATGGGGTTTTGCACGTATTTTGAATTCGACCTTTTTTTCTCAAAGACATAAAAAGAATTTATACATGTTTGGTTAGTGAATTGCTGTTAGGTAGTTCATAAAATACAAGAATTCTACTCATATGAAGTTCTCCCAACTTAAAGACGCTTATTAGGGGGACATCTCAAGATGATCTCATGTCATAATGAGAATTGAATTAACTGGGTCTCACTAGTAGGTATATCCATTATGCTCATGATTTTTAAGTAACCCACATTCCTCAAGATCAAGGAATTTAGAGGTGATTAGATTTTTTAAGAGCAAAGAGGGGTGTTTTGAACTTTGATGCTCTTACTATTGTAGGCATTAATGGCTAATCCTACTTTGGCAAGCCTAGAGGGTCTCTAAGCTAAGAGTAGGTTACTTGGGTGAAGGTGGTGTCAGAACAACTTATGATCAAGTCCGTACTTTCTCCAAGAAATTTGATATTAATTCAATGTTTGCTAGAAGTTATATACATATTTATTTGTAACAGCTTTGAGGTTGAAGACAATAATTGTCCAGAATTATGATGTTAAAGATAACAGACCACTTTGAAGGCAATTGTCACAAATTGCATAGCAAAAAAAGGCGAAATTCAGGAGTTGGAAATATCTCCCTCCCTTTCTCTCTCTCTCCCTCAAACTCATCATGTGTTTGAGCACTAGCGCTCAGACTTCATGATGAGTTTGATAGACAGAGAGAGAGAGAGAGAGAGAGAGAGAGAGAGAGAGAGAGAGAGAGAGAGAGAGAGAGAGAGAGAGAGAGGGAGATATTTACATGAGTCACTGGGTTAACCATATTTGATAGTTAAGATCCGTTCTTGAGTGCTTGGAAAGTAATTTGTCCCAAGTTACCTAGCAAAAAAAGACAATTATGCCTAGAATCAATGAAGCAATTCATCTCTAAAACTTATATAACCAACTAAACTCCTACTTTTAGCATCTTGTATTGATAGACAATTATGCCTCTTATGAAAAGCTACAACTTTTTTTATTTTTAGAAATATGTAATCTCACAATCAGGGTTATTTTGGAAAATTTGGAAAATTTGAAGGGCATTTTGGTAATTTATGACAAAATAGGGGGGTGTTTTGAGGATTTTTGAGATTCGAGGGGTATTTTGAGAATTTCCACAAATTAGAGGTAGAGATAATCATTTTCTCTTTTTGGAATGGAAATTTTTTTTTCTCTCTCTCTCTCCATCACACAATGCACTTCACCACTCAATCTTGAATACAGAGATTTTCTCAATATCTTA
This sequence comes from Adiantum capillus-veneris, assembly GCF_014529385.1. Lineage (NCBI taxonomy): Eukaryota > Viridiplantae > Streptophyta > Polypodiopsida > Polypodiales > Pteridaceae > Adiantum > Adiantum capillus-veneris. The sequence goes on along the minus strand of NC_140942.1, from coordinate 70,268,066 downwards.
GTGTACTAATAAAGATAGGGCCAGATGGTAGATTGTATTGTGTAGAGATAGAGAAAAATCGAAAGAAAGGTATTGATGAGAGTATATTGTGAAGAGAAATATATAGAGATCGACAAGTATGAGTGTTAGATACATACAGTTAGGGTGGAAGATAGTGAGATGTAGAAGAAAATGATAGACAAAGTGAGACAAAGTAAAGGATTGTTGAAGTAGAAGGAGGATAGTTAATGAGTGTTAGATTGAGATAAAATTTAGGAGATTGAGGTTAAAAGAGTAGGAAGGAGGGAAATAATTCTTAATATATAGGTGAAGGTAGACTAACTTATCTATATAGAGGAGGAATTGTTTTGTTTTTTTCTAGAAGTAATATAAAGTGATCTAATATGCAAAGGTATCTTTTTTCTACGTCCACAAACGCTTTGGCCACCTCTAATTGAGTTCCCCTTTTCATTAGTGCCAACTCATAAGCGAAGCTCTTTTCTCTATGAGTAAGCTTGGCATCATCAATGAACGAATCCAGAAAGTGCTAGCGCTAGGTTTCCTTATATACTTGCTTGTCAAATTGCCCTACCCAGTTTCCCAACAAAAGTCACTTAAAAATAATAACTGAAAAATGGCTAAAATAGGAAAAATAGGTCTATGCACTGTAAAAATGCTCCTGATGGGTTTTGATGGTAATCTGATGATCATGTTGTGTGCAACCAAGGATTATGCATCTACTCTAAGTGCTTGGACATGCACAGTCTGCAAAAAGACTCACAAAAATGTAAGAACACTTCCTAATCTAAATGAATTGAACCCATGTAATGAAGTAGCTTGTCCACGTACACAGAGGGTTAGATGTGCACGTGACATAAATGAAGAGCTTGATAGAAAAGAATCCCAAAAACTTTCACAATATGCATCCAAAGTGTCACCCTTGGTCATCCGAAGATGGTTCCAAGCGGTTCTCACATCTTGTTCGTATTCCTAGGTGAACAAAGAAGAAATAAAGATCCGTTTGAATTGCAACCACTTGGTCCGGGCTTCCTAAGAAGAAGAGTGGACCACCATTTTTGTGCATTTCCCCTTAAAAACGATGATGTCCACCTGATCTTGGAGTGCTTTGAGTACTGTCCTTCGAAGAAGGATATATCAAACTACTGAATGAAAGCCAAAGCCTTCGGAGCATCTTGGAATCCAGAAAAGGATTCAAATTTCACTGACTGTCCACCCTCTCCAATGGCATAACCACTTCTTGGCCATACACCATCTTAAACGGTGTGCAGTTAATGGCAACTTTGTACGTAGTATGATAAGACCATAAAGATGAAGTTAGCTTTAAATCCCAATCTGTGCGATGAGCTTCCACCGTTTTGGTCAAGATAGAGATTAAGGTCTTGTTGGTGCTCTCAGCTTGGCCATTTGCTTGTGGATAATAAGGTGTGGACTTATGGTGAGCTATCATAAAGTTGGCAGTGAGTTCTTTTATTACTCCATTTCTAAAATGAGTACCATTGTCACTCACAATCTCAAAGAGACAACCAAATCTTGTAATAATGTTCTCAAAGAGAAACTTGGCAGTTGACCTCAATCAGCCTTACGTATCGCCCTGACTTCCGCCCCCTTTGTCACATAGTCAGTGGCAACAATAATATATCGAGATTGAGTGCTACGAGCTGCCGGACTAATCGGGCCTACAAAGTCAAAACCCCTTTTTTCAAATCGTTGAGTCTTTTTAACAGGATGTAAGGGCATCTTATCCTTTCGTTGTGTGATTTTGTACCGTTGGCATTCATCATATCTTTTGCAAAAAGTGATGGATCCTTGAATAAGGCAGGCCACCAATAGCCTGATTGCAACACCTTTCTAGCTGTTAGTTTCCCTGAGAAATGTCCCCCGACTATACCCATGTGGGCTTCTTGCAGTATGTATAAATACTCATCCTCACGCGCACAACTTCTAAGATTATCATCCTTCCCTAGCCTATAGAGAGTTCCTGCAATGAGAGAGTAAGGTTCACATTCTTTTAACAGTTTTTGAGCTATGTCCTTACGAAGCTCTTTGGGTGGAAAACCATTAACTAGAAAGTTCACAATCTTCTCACTCCATTCAAGTATAGTTTTGACTAGAAATAGAGAAGTATCGAGCAACTCATCATCGACTCCAGTAGGGGCTTCACCATTGGGTATGCAAGACAAATGATCTGCCATGACATGTCTTTTACCAGGTCTCATCACAACGGTAAAATCAAACTCAAGGAGAATTAACAACCATCGTGTAATTCTTCCCGTGGAACAAGGTTTATTTACTAGATACAACGAGGCTTGATGATCAACATAGAAAACAAACTTGCTGGCCAAAAGGTAGTAGCAAAATTTCTTCACTGCATAAATCATACCTAAACCTTCTTGCTTTGTAGTGGTGTAGTTTCTCTCGGCATCATTCAATTGACGACTTGCAAAGCTAATGGGGTAGTCCAGTTTATGTTCTCTTGGTTGAGCTAGAACACACCCAATAGCGAAGTTCGATGCATCAATATGCACATGGAAAATTACATTCCAATCGGGCACTCATAGAGTAGGAGCGCTATTCAAGGTCTTTTTCAGTGACTCATAAGCATGGTCACACTCCGCGGTTCAGTGGAACTCACTAAAAAGCTTGTACAAAGGATGAGCTATCTCGACAAAGTTTAAAATAAACTGTCGGCAATAACCAACATGGCCCATGAACCTTTGAACTCCTTTATAGTTTGTAGGTGGTGGCAATTCAGCAATGGTTTTAATTTTGCTCTCATCTGTGAAAATCCCATTTTGGGACACTATATTCCCTAAAATGACTCCATGTTTAACCCAAAATTGGCATTTGAAAGGGTTTAAGGAGATGCGATACAATCTGTACTTCTCAAATACTTTTCGTAAGCATGATAGATGTTCTTTCCAAGAGGAATAAACACAAAAGTCATCTAAGAAAGCTTCACAAAACTCCCTCAAATATTCTCTAAAAGCAGTGTTTATTAATCTTTGAAAGGTAGCAGGGGCATTGGTTAAACCAAAAGCCATAACACGAAATGCGAACACTCCAAATTTGGTTATAAAAGATGTTTTAGCTTGGTCCTCTAGTGCAATTGTGATTTGATTGTAGCCAGAGTACCCATCTAAAAAGCTGTAAGCTACCTTCCCTGCAACTCTTTCAAGCACATGTTTTGAATATGGCAAGGGGTAATGGTCCCTCCTAATGGCGGCATTGACCTTCTTGAGATCCACGCACACTCTGAGTTTCCCATTCTTTTTTGGCACAATCACTATTGGAGACACCCATTCTGAGTGCTCAATAGGGTATATGAATCTGCATTTCACAAGCTTTTCAATCTCTTCTTGAATAATTTTTGCATATTTAGGATTCATTGGATAGGGTCGTTGCTGAACTGGTTTAGCCATGCTATTCATGGGGATTGTGTGTTGCACCACGGAAGGTGGAACACCTTTTATATCATGATATGTCCAAGCAAATATATCCCTGAATACCTTGAGAAGTTCTTTAAGTATACACTCCTCAGTCTCTGTCCGATCTTCGGTAATGAAAATAGGTTTGGACTCTTCTCCTAGGTTTGCTAACTCTATTTCCTTAACTATTATTGGACCATCATAGACTCCATTGCTCCCATCAATAGGTTTTCATTGAGCATTTGTATACACAACCTTATGTTCCTCTGTGGTATAGGATTTGAAATGTTCAGGTACGGGTGTAAGTTTGTGGGGTCCTATTGTTCTGTGGACTGTGATTTCACTTCCGATTCCTTTTGTTGTTGAGATAACTCTTGAGTTTGTCGTCTCCTTACGGTACAACTCAACTTTGGATTCTCTTTAGCCTCTAGTTGTGCGATGTCAATGGGTTGTAGACTACACCACATAACGCTTTGAAGGTATTTACCCCAATTATCTACCAACTTCCGATGAGCATCACATGACCCTATATAATTAACACTAGAATGGTAACCTAACAGGACATAAAAGTGTCCTTTCAGGGTTTTGGAAAAAAATTTCCAAAACCATAGTAGATCCACTCATTTTGAAAAATCCTTTCATGAGCTTATAGTTCAATAACTACTACATATGGAAAAAATGAGAAACTTGTAATTTTTCTCATCCCTTGGTCACTACAAGCCTCCAAAGTTGATGGACCAGTGCATTTTGCCCAACACTACAATTTCTTACGGTTGATTGCATATAAATAAGAGTGGAGATTTTTGTAGGACATGAGATAAAATGCCCCGTTAACTTCAATGGGTTGGTGACCAAAACATATGGTTGCTTTTACCTCACTATTTTTTTTTTGGGCAAAAAAAAAGGTACAAAAAGTTGCATTTTTGCCATTCTGCGGACCTATCATCAAAGTTTCTATAGTCACGCTCAATACAGATACTATATACATGTTTTCTTGGTTCCCTTTGGGCCTCTGGATTCAAAAGGAGCCATGGAGCATGTCAAAAGGATAATGGATCTCTTACAATTGGAACCTTGGGGGCAAATGAAAAAGTGCTAAATACAGCAAACATGAAAAAAGTGGGTTTAGCATTATGACCTTTAGAAACCCATAGAAACTACTCAATATCTAGCCAAGTTTGTAGTCTATGATTAGATATGGTCACTACCTACAAAATACACACAATTGGCCTAAGAAACTAGCAATATTGAGAAAGTTATACTTGCTGTAGGTCATGGGGGCAACAACTTCCCGGGAGGTCACCCATCCCAGTACTGTTTCCGCGCAGATGCGCTTAACTATGACGTTCCACAAATTGGTCTAGCCATCCAGACCCCAAAACCTTAAGGTGTTAGGGACCTCCGGTCTAACCAATTTATGCAAGCCTCACAGATAGACACCACTTTGTCACCACAAGTTGGGCTTACCCCAACAATCGCCCCTTTAAACCAAACTTGGGACTTTCCCGTCCCCTTGAGTACCAACGTGTTCCGCCTTTTTCTAGGCTCAGAGGTTGAGAGCTTCAACGTGGCCGGGAGCTAGCTCAGAGGTTGAAGTCAACATCAACATGTCCTGTTCCACGGACTCAGAGGTTGGACTTTGAACCATGGCTCTGATACCAGTTGTAGGTCATGGGGGCAACAACTTCCCGGGAGGTCACCCATCCCAGTACTGTTTCCGCGCATATGCGCTTAACTATGACGTTCCACAAATTGGTCTAGCCATCCAGACCCCAAAACCTTAAGGTGTTAGGAACCTCCGGTCTAACCAATTTATGCAAGCCTCACAGATAGACACCACTTTGTCACCACAAGTTGGGCTTACCCCAACACTTGCTACTCTAAAATGTATCGTATTCTTCAGCAATCAAAATACTCAACCATCATCATATACTATGCTATATAGCATATTAGGTCCCCCAAAACTCAAGGAAGATTAGCTTTATGTTATACATTACACTTACACAATCAAAATTGAATTTGGATATCAAGAAAGCCACCAAAAAAATCATAAAAGTGCTAATTTTGCCCAAAAAACAGGATCATGCAATTCTTGTAAATTGGTCATAACTTTCAATTTTAACACTTAGCTCTCCCTACAAGTATCAAAACATGTTGAGAACTATGAATTCCTAACCTCTAGCCATCTAAACCTCACAAACATGAAGTTTAGAGTGGTATAGTTGCCAAAAATTGAAAAAAGGCCAAAAACAGGACCCGTTTTTTCACACAGTTTAGGTTCAAAAATGTTGTGCAAGAGTAAGGTTAATGGTGAGATCGATACTAAAAAAAAATGCTAAGTTTTTTTCAGCTCATAATGCAACTTTGTGGATATACAGCACCTAGAAATTCATTTTCATACTCTTCAAATAATTCAAGCAAAATGGTCACTTAACAGGACACAAAAGTGTCCAAGGACATAAACGTGTCCTGTTACCATTCTAGTATTAAGCCATTTCGCGGTAGATTTCTTTTCATTTATTCTAGCATGCACATTTTCTCGATATCATTGTCTCTTATATCTCTTACTCTTCTTGTCTAATTTTTTATTACGACCAATCTCTAGTGAAGAGTCACTAGATTAATCGCTTCTTGTGTCTTTTGTTCCCTTGGATAGATTGTCATTTGGGATACCACTTGGCAAGTGGCCCTGAATGGTTTGTCCCCACATTTGCACTAAGATTTAACTCAGATTTTTCGTCCTCAGAGTCAATTTCAATTTCAATTATTATGACCTAAAATCGTGTGGGCTATAGTCTTGTGAGGCGCTAATGGTTCCAATGCCAGTCAAACCTTCAGCTTGTAGGTCATCAGAAGCTATATGCATTGATTTTAACATATTTAAGGGTACGAGTGGTGGCATTTCATCCCCTTCAGGTGCTACCTAGGTTGTCCCCCTATTTTCCCAAGTGTCTATGGTTGCTGCTAGGTGGACTCAATCCACATTGTCCAACTCAGTCATCCCAGGTAGTACATCCATATAAGGAGAATCTTCCCCAACATCAGTGTCCGCTTTACACGTGTAATAATATTGCAATGGGGCCGAGTGAACTGTGGTGTCAGATCTATGATCAATTATAAACTTGTTTCCTAGAGGATGTGTTCGATCAGTTAAAAGATCCACTCGAATGACAAAATCTTGGAACTGCAAGTAGACATGGTTTTTAGACCAGTCATGCACCTTTTTTGCTTCCCTCATGAAAGACGTCCTAAGATCATCTTCGATGTGCTTGGAGAAATCCATAACAATGAAGGTACTTCTTATTTGATGTCCAAAGACCTTGATCTTGAGATCTTCTAGCATCCCAATAGGTTTAACAATAGACCCATTGGCCATCTTCAGTACTATGGTTGTGGTTGCAAGGTGAGATCTTCCCATAGTTTCTTAACAATTTTTAGTCACAATGCTAATACCTTAGTAGTGATTGGTATGGTCGCATTGGATTCATCACCCTCAAAGTATTGTCCCAACTTGTTACTAGGTATTTCTATAACAAGGTTCTCATCTAGGTTGGGTTGTGGATCTAAGTGTGCCTCCTCTATTGGCATCTCCCCAGCTCCATCCATCTGAGAAAATTGTAGTAGCCCAAACTTTAGTTCTCCATTGAGGAAGGCTCAAAGAGCAAAGACTAGCTCAGGGTCTTTATATAGTTTGGACATGATGGTGGTTCTAACTTCTGAAGACATGAAATCCATCAATTTGGCAATGTTTAATGGCACCTTTTGAGCTTCAGCCCCTTGACGTGGGGAAGATGGAATCTCCATTTCTTCAATAGGATCAGGTAGTCCCTCTGTAAACATTCTTTCCATCAAGAAGTGAGTACGCCCACATTCTCATGACTTTAAGTCACTTTCTTCTTGGATGACACTAGGTATGGCTAAGGGTCTATGGACTTGTGAAGTTGTTGTTGCATAGGGAACACGGTGTCTGTAATCTGGATCTCCTTAATTACTTGACTTGCTCGATCTCCTCTGCAGGTTTTGGATAAGTTCCTATCTTCTTCTTGGATCTTGGCCATTGTGGCTCATGAAGATCTTCCTTGTTGGTTTCTATCTTAGTGGTCGTTTTGGTCTCCATGGTTTCACCTGAATAAGAATCCTCTTCAGCGTCGTTCATATATACGGGGTCGTCACCAGTCCCTATGTTGGTCTTTGAACTGGGGTCTAACTTTGTTTCTTTTTGCGATCTCTTCCTTCGTGTTTTCTTCTTTTTCTAAGATTGGGCAATTGACGCCGTGTCTCTTTCCTCAAGATTTTTTTTTTTTGGAGCATCAATCGTGTGAGTACGTTTATCGGTACCACAGGTGTACTTTGTGATGGCTCCTCGGTAACCTCAATCAAGTTTAATGGCATGATCTTCGGTGCATTTGGATTATTTGGACATTGGGCAATCAAATGATCTATGACACATTGATTACACATGAGTATCGGCATTGTAGACGTGCTCGCTTGATTGGTTTGCATTAGTGTGACGTTCTTTTGTAGCCTTATAGGACACTCATCCACACGATGTGAACATCCACACTCATAGCATTAAAGAGGTGATCTCTTAGTAGTGTAATTGATATTTTGGCCTCTTGCAGGAAGAGCAGCTACTTGATAGACAGGCTTGTTGACTTGTCCCCAATAGTCCTCCAAGTAGAATTGTGAACTTTCTTCAAGCGCATCCATCCCATAGGCAATATTAGGGTCTATATCTTCTTCATAGCCTTCCAAACAAGCAATAGATGACTCACAACCCACTTGATTCACAGAAGTGATTCTCGAATGTGGTGGTTGCGATCCTAGCCCTAGAGGCGGTAAGGGTGTTGTTTGAACAACATTTTGGGCCCTACGGACCATGTGTTGTGATGTTTGTTCAAGAGGTGGGGCCGACATCAATGCAGGCACTTGAGGTGTGTCTATCCATGCTAAGGTTGGTCTATTGGCCATCACGCGCTTAAATACTATGCAATCCTTAGCTTGATGACCATACCTCCCACAGGCATTGCAATTCCCATTGAATTTTACTCTAAAAGTAGGGCATTCACTGGTACTATGCGGTCCATAGCATACTGAGCACCATTTTTGCTCCCTTCTTGGATACATATGATTGTTTTGTGGAGCACAATTGTCTCTAAGACTCTCTTGAATGGCCTTGGTGAGATCTGCTAAAGTCATCTTAGATATATTTGGCTCCTTAGCAATAGGCTTTAGGGTTATTGGCTGATGCCTCGATGCTTGCGAGCTAATAGATTTAGGCTTAACAAACACTCTTTCTCCTTGAATTATTAAATTATCCTCCAATTGGATCGCATTGGTGGGTGACTGATTCCCAAGTGGTGATACCTCTAATGACTAGGCCATTGTAGATATCCTCATGTCGTTATCCCCTAATGAATCTATCAAGCAATTGATTATTATTGAAGTGCTCATTTGGGTTACTACGAGAATTCAAATGCTTCAAGTGACTGATAAAGTCTCTCACCAACTCTCCTTCCTCTCGTTGGCCTTTCAGGAGCTGAGAGGCTACACCCCAAAGCACTCTCTCTTGTATGTATTCTTTTAAGAACAGTCTCTTAAGAGTAGGGTAAATCGTTTTTGCTTCTGCCCTTAGGGTTATATACCAATCCTCAGCCTTCCCACTTAAGGTTAGGCTTAAAGCATTACTCTTATGTAGGTCATTGTGTTCTCCTATAGAATCGCATATTTGTTCAAACACTTCAATATGATTTCTCACATCCCCGTCTCCACTAAATTTTTGTGTCAGCTTGGCTATTTGTACTGCCTTACTTCTAGGTTCCCTATCAAGTGTGCTACGCATATTCTCAGTAATAGATTGACCGATAGCTTGAGCAAACGTTGCCAAGTCACCTAAGTGTGCAGGAACAGTGGGTGGAGGTGCTCCAAAGACTACATGTGGAGTAGGTATTGGCATTGGGCTTGGTACATAGGAAGCCCTTGGGTTCCACGTTTGGTACGGTGTTGTGCCATGTGGCAGTCCAAAGTTCATATGTGTGGCCCTAGGCATAGCAAACGTCGGATATGACATGCTAATGCTAGCCGGTATGGTCCCATGGAAATAAAAGCTTGGGTGTTGTGGTTGTGGAGCATAGGTTGTTGAAACAATGGGAGGGGTAGGGGCTACATGAGTGCGATGACCCATAGGTGCATACGATTGGTACACACTTGTAGGGGCCGTTTTCGGCATTGAGCTACCATGTAGCGATGCTTTACTAGAAAATGAGATCCATGGCATGTTTCTTGGCATGCCCATCATTGGGGTAGCCATGGTGTCATCAAGGGAAAGATGAGCTAGACTTGGAAAAGTAAAGCTATCACTTGTAGGCTCAGATTGCACTGAAACCCCTGGCGAAACAACATATGGGGGATCCATCAGACTTACTGAGGGGAGTCTCCATTTGCAATAAGGTTGGTTGTTTAGCCTTCCCTGTATCCAAGAATCTCATGAGACCCGTTGAAGGAATATGGATCCCCTTGTTCTGTCTCTCTAGCTCAATAACCCTATGGATGACCTCACAAACTCTTTGTTGTTGATCCTCCATGCTAGTAGCACCCGTTTTAGATTGCAGAACATCTAACCAACCCACGTGATAGGTGTGACCTGTGTATAGGTCGATTAGAGTTTCCATTTGTAGTTCGTACTCCCAGTTCTCATTTAGGAACGCTCCATCTAGGCTTGAGGTGCTAGGGGTGTCCTTTGAACTAGATGCAATGTGGCTCTCTATGGGTTGACCCTTAGTGGTCGCTAATTTAGGAGCACTCGATTGCTCTCCTAGCAAAGATATTGACATTGGGGCTTTCTCTTTTAACTCTCTTCATTTCTTCACCTTGCGTAAGCTCTCAATTTCCTTTTCCCTAGCCGCGATGATATATCGCTCAACCTCAAAGGGGAATAGCTCTGAAGAGTCAGGGGGTGCAGTGAATGGAGTATTCACGTACACAATCTCTAAGAGCATGGGGTCTACGTTGGTCATGAATGGAAAATTTCTTCCCCACCCCCCTCATTTACATCATTAGCTCCATGTTCAAAGCGAGTGGCTCTACTAAAGGTTTCCTTCAAGCGGCTAAGCACGCTCGGCCCGGACGTGGACCCATGGCATGCATGTCTTGGCTTGAGCTATCAAGATTAGGCATTGGGTAACCCTCCATGACATCGTAGTCAGAGGAAGAATCACTAAACGCTATATGCGGGTCCTGAGTGGTACTACCTTGGGTTCCCGCCGAGGGCCCGAAACCTAAAGTAGGTGGGTATTGAGAACTCACGTAAGTTGAAATGCTTACCAGTTGCTCGGTCTCTAGCACACAACCAGAGCATAGATGCATGTGCCTTTGTCACCCTACAAGCACCGACGAATAACCTCGAAGGTTAACCGCTTACTTTTTTTAGGCATCCATTTTCACTCGTTTTTTGATGTTTTTTAATGTTTTTAATGATTTTAATGATCGATTTTTGGATTAGAGTGTGTGATAGCTCAAAATAAGCGTATTGCTCAGGGGATCGTGGCGTGCTTTACAACACAACGTTCGGTTACCCAAAGCTTCATTGGCTCTCAAAAAGGTCAATTTTTACCTACAGGTGAGACTAAAATACGTAATTTTAAAGGGGGACTGAGGCTTGAGCCTGAGCGTGAGCTTGGGCTTGGGTCTGAGGGATATTTTGATCTCGGTACTACCTTTAAAATTTTTAAATTTTTGTTTTTTTTTGTTTGGGACAAGGTCGCTGCGGACGTGCTGTGCGCGAGCACACACACACCTAACTTACCTACTTACAACTAATACAACTATTGTTACACACTATCGCACTACTACATTAACTCATTAGCTAACATATCTACTTATTGTACTTTACACAGAACTAACATATGGATCTACTGCCTTAATTCTAATACCTTATCACAAAGAAAACATAGTACCTTTCAACACCTTATTAACAAAACAATACACAGCAGCAAAACAAACTCCTTCTCAACACACACACACCATCCTTCTCTACCTTTCCTAAATTTGAAATTGCACCACAAAGTAGCATAGAGTGCTACTCGAGCTTAATGTAGGGCATTTCCCCGACAGTGGTGCTAAAAATGTGCGCTTTTGTCGCACGTGTCAATGCAAGGGACTTGCCGATACACTGTGTGTGAGCCACAGATGGCTCTAAGCACTCAACTAGCCTAAACTAGTAAGCTCAAAGATGGCGATGGTGTGTTACTCACCACTCTACGTTTGTTGTCGTGGAGGATTCCTCGTTGCAAAGAAGAAGGAGCCACCGCTGCGCCGCGCTCAACTGTTTCACCACCACCGTGCTGTCGTCGCAATGCTCGATCACACACTCTCTCTCTCTCTCTCATGCATACACACACACGCACACAAGGAGATGAAGAAGAAGAGGATGGATATGGAGTAAGAGCACTCTTCAATTGCACAAATAAAAAAATGAATGAATTTTAGGTTTAGGCGACTTTTATATGAGCTCGCTCCATTCACCCTTGGTGCACATACTTAGCCAACTAACCCTTCAATGTTCCTGTTAGAGTGCACCTCTAATCGGCAATCACTCTTACTCTTTTCCTATTGGACCGACAAGCCCGGCCCATGGCTACTAGAAGTGGACGCCAGTGGTATATAGAAGAAAAGGGCAAGAAAGAGGTCACCTTCTTCTCCTTCTTCTTCATCGTCCTCCTCTTCCAATGAAAGCTATGGCTATTATCCTAGAGAATACAGGGAGGACATCACAAATCATACCCTGCATGGCGAAGGTCACAAAAGCTAAAGAAGTTCGAGGAGAGAGGAAAGAGTATCTCTTTTCTCACCTATGATGGAACCTTTGGTGCTACCAACAAAGTGTTGGCCTTCATCCAGCAATTTGATGCGGCGTTTGGAGATGAGGGCTTCACAGAGTCCTCCAAGCTACACCATGTAGCTATGCACTTCCAAAAATCAACTTGTAGCCTTCGTGGTAATGACGAAGCCCCAAAGACATGGAAAACTCTACGAGTTTCCATCATGAAGCAATTCCTTGCAAGCGATGTAAAGGACAAAATGCTTACCAAATGGCGCAGCTTGAAGCTTCTCTCTCATGAGTCTATCCACAAGTATGTAGACAAGTTTTGGGATTTACATCTCAAAGCTACTGTCTTTCAAAATATAGACTTTGCCGAGCAAAAGCAACAATTTTGTGCGGGATTACCTAAAGAGATGGCCGAATATATCAATTATGTTCACCTGCTATTCTCACAAAGTAATTTCTCAAAAGTACTCTCTCTAATTTCCACTACTCTCAAGTTAATAGGCCAATTCCATTGTTTCAAGTGTGGGGAGCAAGGACATGGCTATCGTTCTTGCCCCAAGAAGAATGCTTGCAATGAGACTCCTAGGGCTTCCACCATCGAAGCTCCAAAAGAGGATGTTCATTGCAAAGGATCATCACTTTCCTATGCTTGGGGAAAGGTAAGAGAGCACAATTCCTTCATCTTATTTGACCCTAGCTCTACTCACAACTTCATATCAATAGAGTTGGCCACCAAGTTGGGCATTCAAGATTTCAAGATGGGAGATATGGTAATGGTTGATACAACTTACAAGAGACAGCAAGCCTCCGTTACTCCCTTGATTGGGAAGTTGAGGCTCCATGTCCAAAGCTATGTCGACAAAGAAGACTTTCTCATCTCTCCTCTCCAACATGAGGATGCTATCCTAGGGGCGCCATGGTTTGATCGCATGTCTGCCAATATGAAGTTCCCTTAAAGGAGGATCTACTTCACCTACACGGGAAAGAACATGTATATAGATGCTAGTGAGCGTGGTTGCACTATTCCACTTGTAGATTCTCTTGATTTTGATAAATCAATGAAGATCTCAGTTTCTACGTACATGATTTTTGTCAAAGAGCCTCTAAAAGATCCTAATGTTTCATCAAATGTAAATGGTAGGAATCAAGAAGAGTTAGACTTTTCTTATTTTCTAAAAGGATTCCAAGATGTTTTCATCAATGATATCCCTATGGAATTACCTCCAAGACGAGGGGATGATGAACATCGCATTGAGCTCCTTCCATGAATCTCACCACCTAACAAGCCTCCTTATTGAGTATCACAAGCTCAACAAGAGGAGATCATGAGGCAAGTATAGGAATTGATAGACAAAGGGATGGTGAGGCCTAGTTCCTCTCCCTTTTGTTCTCCAGTCCTTCTAGTGCAAAAGAAAGATGGTACATACCGTATGTGTGTGGACTATCACGAACTAAACCATATCACTATCAAAAATAGATTTCCCATGCCTCGGGTAGACGATCTGTTTGATAAGCTACAAAGGCTCTACCTACTTCAGTAGGATTGACCTTAAAAGTGGCTATCATCAAATAAGGATAGTGGATGAAGATATCTTAAAGACTGCGTTTCGCATAATGTTTGATCTTTATGAATATCTAGTCATGCCTTTTGGCTTGACTAATGCACCAGCTATGTTCAATCGTCTAATGGAGAAAATTTTTAGACCTTACTGCAAATTCACTGGAGTGTTCTGTGATGATATCATCATCTACTTTAAGTCTTTGGAGGAACATAAGCAACATCTCCAAGTGATTTTTCAAGCATTGAGGGAGAATAAACTTTTTCTCAATCAAAAGAAAAGCGAATTTTTCCTTCAAGAGATTCAATACCTAGATCATATTATCTCTCAAGATGGTATCCGTATGGATCCATCAAAGTTAGAGGTAATAAAAGCATGGCCTAATCCAAGGAATCTATATGAGCTACGAAGATTTATTGGCATGTGTGCATGCTATAGATGCTTCATAGCAAAATTTTCTCAAATAGCAGGACCATTACATGACTTTACTAAGAAGATTATTAAGTATGTATGTTAAGTATGTATGGACTGCTAAGGAGAAAAATGCTTTTGACAAGCTCAAGGAGAAGCTTACCTCTCAACCAGTCCTCATGCTTCCTGATCTCTCAAAACCATTTGAGGTCCAATGTGATGTTTGTGGTGATTGCCTTGGAGCAGTTTTGCTTCAAGAAGGGCATGCCATAGCATATGAGAGCCGAAGACTCAATACTGATGAACGAGTCTTGGGAATTTATGAGAAAGAATTTTAGTTGTTCTACATGCCCTAGACACATGGAAGCACTACGTATTGGGGACTCCATTCATTCTACAAACCAATCACCAAAGTGTCAAGTATTTATGACTCAAACCAAGCTTTCCGACAAACAAATGAGGTGGGCAAATTTTCTTTCGCAATTTAATTTCCATATTTCTCACGTTGCTAGTAAGCACAATCAAGTGATTGATGTACTTTCAGGATGACCAAAAGTTAATGCGGTGTCTATAGCTACTCACAATGATCTATCATCTATGATAGATGAGTATGCTATTGACCGTGATTTAGAGACATAATGTCAGCCCTTGCTTTGGGGAAGAAAAAGGAACCATTCACCTTGCAGGATGGTTATCTTCTCCACGGAAATAGGCTATGTGTTACCCAGTCCCTTCGTGAGAAAGTTATGTATGAATCCCATGCTCCTCCCTATGCGGGGCGTAGACTCTATTCAACCTACTCTTCGAGGAGTAGAGACATATTTTTATTGGCCTACCATGAAAGTGGACATACAAGAGTATGTTTCAAAATGCATAGTATGCCATAAGACTAAGTATGATAGAGGGAAGCAACTCGGATTACTCCAGCCATTACCTATCCCAAATTCACCATGGGAGAGTGTATCCATGGATTTCATCTTTGGATTGCCCAAGTCTATCCATGGGAATACGGGAATATGGACAATAGTCGATAGGTTTATCAAGAAAGCACACTTTATTCCTGTCAAAAAGACTATTAAGGCACACCAAATGGCAACTCTTTTCATATCTCAAATTTTCAAACACCATGGATTACCCACATCCATCGTGTTAGATAGAGATCCTAAAATAACCAGTAATGTTTGGAAAGGTCTCTTTGAAAATCTAAGAACAAGATTGAATTTCTCTTCGGCCTATCATCCACAAACGGATGGCCAAAGTGAGAGAGCCAATCTTACAATACTCGATCTACTCAAGACTTATGTTACCAAAGTAGATCAACACTCACAATGGGAAAAGTACTTACCTTTTGTAGAGCATCCCTACAATAATATTGTACATACTTTCACGAGAAAACTACCTTTTGAGATCATTGAGGGAAGACCTAAAAGTCCCTTTCTACTCAAAGTACATGGGAAGATCTTCGCTGTCGATGAGTATAGCCGTGACCTACAAGAATATTTTCAAAAGATTAAGAAGGCTATATCCATCTCTCAACAAAGGCAAAAAGATTCTACTGACAAGCACAGAAGGGCGTTAATGTTCAAAGAAAATGATTGGGTCTTACTTGAGTTTCCTAAGGCTCGATTAAGGCAAACGACATGAAAAAATCTTACGGGCCATCAAAAGTATTATGCTAAGTTAGCAAAAAGATACTGTGATCCTTTCTAGATTTTGAAGCCTATCAATGATACGGCTTACCAACTCAAGTTGCCCAACCATTGGCTCATACACAATGCTTTTCGTGTAAGCCTACTCAAGCCCTATAAAGGAGAGCCAACAAGTGAACCAGTTATTAAACAACCTCCCGAAGTTGAAGACCAAGAAGAGGTGCTACAACCCGAAGCTATTCTTTTGGCATGAAGACAAGGTACTACGACATGGTAAGATTATTCGATGGTATCTTATCAAGTTCAAAAGTTATCCTTTTGAAGATGCTAGATGGATGCAAGGAATACAATTTAAGGATAGTATGAACCTTGTCAATGCTTACAATGCTACATTAGAGTAAGCACATGTACAAATTTCTTTTAAATGACCAATGTTTTTGTCTTATAAGACTAGTTATCTTTTTATTGTGCACAAATTTAAATAGTATGCATGCTTAGAATCATGTTTGTGATGACGATGTCTCTCAAACACCAAGTAGAATTTGTCACTCTACTTTGGGAGAATGAAATGGACTAAAGAGCAGACATGCTTGCGGCAGCTATGTCTCCCAAGCACCAAATGGATTAGTCATCCATCTTGGAAATATGTTGTAGGGTAAAAGGGGATCCTCTACCCGCTAAGTAAGATTGACTAATGACTAAGGCTTTATCTCTTCTACCTCATAGTCGAGGATGACTATGATTTCAAGAGAGAGGTAATGTCATAAAATTTGATATCTAACCAACCCAAATGATTTTCTCATATTAAACTGATCACTTAATGTGGGAGAATAAAAGGGAACAAGGGTTAAGATATAGACATGTGCTTATAAATCTACCTCAACAGGGGGCCAATGGTAAAGGGCCCAAAATGAGAGATGGTGTATCAAAGAGCAAGGCTACAAATGGAGCATAAAGACCTAGGGTTAGCTTCATTGAAGACCTCCAATAGTTAGTGTAAAATTCCTTTGACCTTAGATAAGCTAGGGCTGAGATTGAGGTGGGAACCCAACCAAGCTTAAGGTGCTTGAGGTGATTGTCGTGCTTGATGACTAAGGTGCTTGAGGTGCCTGATGAATGAGAGGCTTGAGGTGTTTGATGATTGAGATGCTTGAGGTGCTTGTCATGCTTGAGATGCTAGGGCTGTACTTGAGGTGAGAACCTAGCCCAAGCTTGAGGGGCTTAAGGGCCAAGATTGTGGTGGGAATCTAACCCAAGGTTGAGTGGCTTGAGATGTGAAAAAGTCAAACCCAATCCCTACAAGGAGGGGGTGAGCCCTAGACAAGAGGGGGGAGGAGCGAGAACACGAACACACACACACACACACACACACACACACACACACACACACACAAGGCATGCTTGGTACGAAGAAAGCAAAAGGGACACTTGCTAAGTTCCTCCTCATGTTGCCCTCATGGTGTGCCTGAAGCCTATTGATTGGCCACCCAAGGGGTCCAATGATCATTTAGGAGATTTAATTTATTGATTTTTCATTTATTAAGTCCTCTCTCTCAAAGGGGAAAGGGGGACAATTTTCCAAATGCTACCCTTGTTACTTGATGAAGGTTATGCATATAACTGGATTTTGATGCAAGTTTTCATGTCAAACCGCATAGAGAGTGGTTTCACTCTTATGCATCCATGCATGACATAGTCAAGCTTGGTGGTTCCTATAAGCTTGACACTATTGGCATTGGTGATGTGAAACTTCATATGCATAATGGCACTACTTTTGTGTTGCAGAATGTCAGACATGTGCCCAAGCTTACCAAAATCTTTCTTTCAATAGGGCAATTGGATGCCCTTGGCTACACTATAGTTTTTGGTAATTGTTCTTGGTTGATCCGCAAGAACAACCTTGCCATGATGAAAAGTCGTAAAACGGATCCATGTACTCTATGTTTGTTTTGAGTGTCAACGAACACTCAATCTATGTTGCTTAGTTGCCGTCTACTGAGTTATGGCATAGCCGGCTAGGGCATATTAGCCAAAAGGGAATGAAAACACTTCAGTGTTTTGACTACTTACCCGTGTTAGATTACATGGACTTTCCATTGTGTAAGCATTGTCTATATGGCAAATACACTAGGTTGACATCTTCGCCATAGAACAAGAAACCAGGCAAACCCCTAGACTTAGTCATAGTGATTTGTGTGGTCCAATGTCACATCTCTAGGGGGGGCAAACTACTTTCTCATGTTCATAGATGATTCTACCAGAAAGGTGTGGGTTTATCTCCTTAAGCGTAAAGAAGAGGTCTTTTCAACATTCCAAAAATTCCTTGCCATGATCGAGAATCAATTAGGAAAAAAGCTAAAAGCTTTTTGCACGGACAATGGTGGAGAATATGTCTCCACAGAGTTCAAGGAATGTTGCAATCAAAGAGGCATTTGCCGGCAGTTTACTGCTCCATACACACCTGCACAAAATGGGATAGCTGAAAGAATGAATCGCACGATTTAAGAGCGAGTTATCTCTATGATGCCTATGGTGAAACTTACTCTACAGTTTTGGGGGAAAGCTGTTCTAATAGCACTGCACATCATCAACATGTCACCTAGTTCTCCTTTGAATTTCAAAATTCCAGAGGAGTTATGGAATGGGAAAACACCAAGCTATGAGTATTTACGTGTATTTGGATGTGAGGCATATGTACATGTGCCCAAAGAACTTCGTCGCAAGTTAGCTCTCAAGTCACACAAATGCATTTTTATCGGCTATGGTGCAAATGGAGAGATGGGCTATCGTCTCTAGCACCCAGAATCCAACAAAGTCATTCGTAGCTTACACGTGATTTTCAATGAATAAAAACTGCACAAGAAGCCCCTTAAAGAAGTTGAGTACAGACGCGTTCATTTGATGATGTAGCCTCCGAACCAACTCAGTTCAGAGTGTTGCACCTAATCCTCAAGTGCAAGATACTACTATTGCTCTGGAGAGAGCACAGTCCCCAGTCATCACGCACTGAGACACTCTGTTAGAGTATCATGTGTGCTCGAGCGGTTTGAGCCAGGTATACACCACATTTTGGTCACTCTGACGGTGGAGAGCCAACCTGCTACAAAGAAGCTATACAAATGGATGATAGCGTTGAGTGGGAGTAGGTTATGCAATCAGTACAATTTGATTGTGGCTAATGAGACATGGGATTTGATTGAATTACCAAAAGGCAAAAATGCTTTACCTTGCAAGTGGGTATATAAGAAGAAGTATACAACAGAAGATCCCGATCCTAGGTAGAAGGCTTGTTTAGTTGCCAAGGGTTTCAAGCAGCAAAAAGGTATGGATTTCAATGACATTTTCTCTCCAGTAGTCAAGATGACTACACTTTGCATTGTGCTTGGCTTGGTTGCTATCCAGGACATGGAATTTGTCCAAATGGATGTGAACACATCATTTCTTCATGGGAATCTACATGAAGATGTCTACATGAAACAACCAGAGGGTTTCATATGTGCCAGCCAAAAACCAA
Organism: Adiantum capillus-veneris; assembly: GCF_014529385.1. Lineage (NCBI taxonomy): Eukaryota > Viridiplantae > Streptophyta > Polypodiopsida > Polypodiales > Pteridaceae > Adiantum > Adiantum capillus-veneris. The sequence goes on along the minus strand of NC_140942.1, from coordinate 70,248,681 downwards.
CAAGGTTAGAATTGGTTTGTAGACTTAAAAAGGCACTCTATAGCCTCAAGCAAGGTTCAAGGCAGTGGTATAAAAAAATTGACAAATTCATGCAGTCTCAAGGTTACATAAGAAGTCAAGAGGATCACTGCTTATACACAAAGATATTGAATGATGGTTCTTTAATCATCTTGATCTTATATGCATATTATGTGCTTATCGTAGGCAAATCACTTGATGAGATCAATCAATTGAAAAAGATGCTAAGCACTCAGTTTTCCATGAAAGATTTGGGAAATGCCAATCACTTTCTTGGTATGCAAATCAAGAAAGACAGGCAACATGGAATTCTTGAATCATCTCAAGAAAGGTACATCCACAAAGTCTTGCAACATTTTAGTATGCAGGGGGGGAAGTCACTGAGTACCCCAATGCAAGCATACTCCAAACTTAGCAAGGAATATTTTCCCAAGACAGTGGCTGAGAAAGAGGAAATCGTGAAAGTACCATATTCTTCAACAATTGGCAGTTTGATGTATGCTATGGTAGCCACAAGACTAGGCATTGCACTAACCACTCCCACTTGCACATGCAAGTGGGAGTGGTTAGTAGGTACATGAAAAACCTTGGCAAGAAGCATTGGGAAGCAGTGAAGAAAATCCTTAAGATACTTGAAGGGTATAACTAGCAAGTGTTTACGCTTTGGAAACAATGATGCATCTATTGTAGGCTACATGGATGTGGATTATGCGGGTTGCGTGGATCATAGAAGATCCACATTTGGCTATGTGTTCATGTTTGCTGGAGTAGCTATCTCTTGGAGATCGTGTCTCCAAGATTGCACGTATTTATCTACCACTGAGGCAGAATATGTTGTTGCATCTGACGCAAGCAAGGAAGCCATATGGTTAGCTCATCTAGTGGGAGATTTGGGCATTCACAAGGTTACAATACTGCATTGTGATAGTCAGAATGCCATTGCTTTGGCAAAGAATCCGGTGTTCTCAAAGTCAAAACACATATAGGTCAGATACCATGTCATACGAGATGCATTGGCTGGCAGCGCATCAAGCTTGTCAAAGTTCACATTGATGACAACCCTGCAGATTCTCTCACGAAGAGCTTAGCCTCAGAGGGATTTACACATTGCGTAGAACTTATGGGTGTAGGATGAAGCCTAGGTGATGATTCATCAACTTTGTAGACTAACTATACTGATGCCACGATTGGCCACCATGAACTTCAAGTGGGAGGTTGTTGGGATGTAGGCTAGGTGGCCGTGGGAAACCACCCTTACTTCCTTTATTCCCTAATCAATATAGGGAGAGAAAGTGAGAGAGTTGACTTACTCTCTCACTTTCCTATCCACCCAACTGTTTGTGTATCATATCCTTCCCCCTTCTCTTCTCCCCTCTCTTGCATGCTTCCTCACACGCACACTCTGCCCCTCATAGAAAAGACCTTTTTTGCAAGGAAACTACTTGAGAACTCACACTTGAACAATGAATCAAATACTTGGCTCTTATTCTAGGGCTAGAGTGGTGTAAAGCACATGGCATCCAATGATTAAATGTATTTGGTGATGCTTTACCACTTGTCAAACTATATCACGTTCTTGAGTGCAGGTTCAAAACATCTATTTTGTTGGGGTCAGAATTGAACAGATAGCACGGGTCTTCGAAGACGATCTACTTACATCTTATATAGCTAATGAAACTATTAGTTACCAAACTATGCAAAATGGAATGAAGCAATATGATGCCTAGATGTAGATTGCAAGACATCAAGCATATGCAAAACCAAGGGGCATTTCATGATGTTCACCTTGATAATGGACAAGCTTGGGATCTATAAGGGATTAATTTTATTTTCTCTAAGGTCACGTAAAATCAAATGACCTACATAAATACATTTGTAAAAAATACTACTACTCAGAAGTAAAAATTACTAGGGTGAAATTCGTATATTGAATTTATACATAATGGAAGTCTTTTTCTATTCTCTCTGTGTGTGTGTGTGCACGCGCGTGCACTTATCTTCTAATCTATCTTTTGTCTCTTGTGTCTTATGGATCTCTTCTATTGCAGGTGTTCTGATTACTTGCCAGAATTTGAGAAAGGTGGGATGTGCTACGTGTCAAACTGAGAATTTCATGTTGTGAAAAAATTTGTATCTGATATGTATAGATGGTGTAATGATACATGATTTGCACACCATTGCATGATGGTTGTGAACAGGTGGTAGTTGTGTGAGGTCTCCAAATAGAAGGACAAAGTTTCAAGATAACATATCATGCAAGGTACCCTTCGTTATATCCACTATCTGCCTCACAAAAATGCCAAACCTTGTGCTTGTGAGCATTGATATCTCACCAATTATGATTAATTAACCTCACTTATCGCTATAAAACTCTCATCTATTGGTTTGATTGTATCTAGGTGATGTTGATTTGAGCCTGTTGTTATATTGAATTGGTAATGCACTATTGTGGAGGATGGGTGCATGATGAGGTGTACCCATTTTGTGCACTTTGGTGTGAAGTGTAACAACTTAAGATGTCCCCAACACATGCTTATGTGGAGCCTCCACTTTATGTACTACAATGGCCTACTAGGATTGGAAGGCTAAAAATTACCCTTGGATGATGAAAAATTACTAAAAATCTTAGTTTTTACCCTCAGAGGAGTCACTATGTATGAACTGTGTATATCGCATATGTTCAAGGAATATTATTAAAACACCTTATCAATGAATTTTCAACAAATAAAACACACCCTTTTCCTATTCAATCTGTAAAAAATTTTCCATTATATTTTACAAAACTCTTTTGTACTTGAAAATGTGAGAAAAAAATGAAATATATACAAATCCATTTTGCTACCCTCACGTGATAGTCACAAAATTATTAAGTGACCCTCCCTCGCGCTTTTATCCTAAGATATATGCCAAAGACAAACTAAACAAACAATTGTTGGTGAAGTGGATGGAAAATGGAATTACAAAGCTTTATTTTCATATATTTTTTGTTTTTTGAACACCCTTGCATCAAAAACTATAAACTGCAAAAATATTTCAAGAAAATATATTAGGTATTTATTTTAATATTTTTTAGAAATTAACATAATATTATAACATTATAGAATGAATTTATATTAAAGATCCATCAAAATTTACCCATTAAAACTTCCAATTTTTGGCATAGCCAAATTTCTTAGAGATTTATCTATCAATAGACCATAGGATCTTGTAAAATGAACATTACACTTATAGGTTTCTTGTGCACAAAAATCACAGTATAAATCAAAGGAATTTTTCAACAAAGTATTTACTAAAGTTACCCACATGGCCAAAAAATTACCAATAAATCAAACTAAGTTTCTGAATATGTGCATGATTAATATGCAAAAAAAGTTTTCCAACACATTCAGTGACGTGAGACTAACATCAACATCTTCATTAGAAATACTATGTCAATGTGACAGGGTGTGACACATCCAACCAAGTGAGCCTTTGTGCACTAAAAGTACTCTTTAGGTGGAATTAGTTGCAAAAATAGGATGGTTCAATGTGTTCTTTACTATGCATTCCATAAGTCCACAAATTCAGCTTCATAAAATAAGCACAACAAGGATAATATGCCACATTATTGGCATACAAGACTTGTTTTTTGGCATTTTGAAATGGTCTAAAGTGCACAAACTAGGTACACCTGATCTTGCACACACTCTGGTGATGTTTCTCATTTGCATTACGATTGCTACGCTTGATGCTATTGGTATAACTAACTTGTTTTTATTTTTAAAGCTAGTTCTCAGATACTTTATAAGAAAGCTTTTTCCACTTCCAAGAATGCCCATGATTATGACCAGACTGCTCCTTCTTATTGATGTTTCTTCAAAACCTTTTGTTGATATGGAGTGAGTGCAATGTTCACAATATCAAAAAACTTTATCAAAAGAAATTTAGGAATGGCACCCTGTAACTAGGCATGCCGTTATCTTTGTGAAGATTCCTCCTATTATTGAAATTAAAAAAAGAAAACTTTTTTGTGTTTGGAGAAGGGAAAAACCCATTGAAAATGGTGCCTTCGTCTTTAATCTATTGTTGATGAAGCTTGAATTATTGAGCTCTATAATTGCATATGCATGGGTTTAAAACAATAAAACATGCCTAATGTTTGTGTCCAAGGGTGGGACAACCATGTGAAAACTTATATTGTGCAAGTAGAGATATTGGATTAGAAAGTAGGTGTAGCCATTAAAGCCATAAAATGCAAAGCTTTTCAAGGTGTTAACCCCGTGGTCATTGCACAATGTACTTGTGTGTGACGTGTTTATTTGTGGTTGGATCCCTACTTGACTGAGGTTGTACGTGGAAATCTTGGATTTGTTTGGTATCATGGTAAGTGCACTACCCTTGATTGCCTAGAGACATGTGTTGACTTTATCTACCTTGTTAGCATCAATGTATGAACTCTAGAGCTAATTTTGAATGCTTAGATCGACAATGTAGGGCTCAGATTTATAGTGCAAATTTTTTTTATCGAAATTGGATCAAAATTGTTAGGGCCACTCCTTGGATCTCCTTGGGCTATTCTCTAGGGCTATGTAAAGTCATTTTGGCCAAATTACCAAGTGGAAAGTTGATGATTTTTTAATGTATTATTGATATTTGGGACCTGAGGAACAATATTTTCAAGTCCAAGATCTCGATGCTTTAGCAGAGGATTAGATTGAAAGTACCAAAAAATTGTCAATATGTGCCAGCCCATGATCACTCTAAGACAAGTTTGATGCAGATGAGCAAGAAGAAGTTGAGAAGGCCCTTAGGAATGGGGCTCCATCCAAGTCAAAATAGTTGCGATTACCCATGGCTCTACTATCCTAGTTGATTTGGGAGGTATGGCAAGCTATTTTGAGTGAGTTGTTGGCTTGCATTTATCACTAAATTGTACTAGCTCTCATGATATGATATGTATGATCTACAATCGGATGTCAATGGGATGTATAGGTTCAAATTGTAAGCAGATGTTGCAAGCCTTAGAACTCCCTAGATACCTAGCTTTTATTAAAGATGTAACCCTTGTACTTTATCATGCAAATCCCATCGTTTGCGCGATGATGTACATGTAATTTTTAATCTCTTAATTCATATTGTTGTTGGGGTGTAGGCCAGGTGGCCGTGGGAAACCACCCTTTACTCTAATGAATATAGGGAGAGAAAGTGAGAGAGTTGACCACTCTCTCACTTTCCTCTCCACTAATAGAAATTGCTATTGCTGTGTCTCATGTGCTTCATCCCCTTCCCCATTCTCCTTCCCTCTCTTGCACACTCCGTATACGCGTACTACGCCCACAACAATTGGTATCAGAGCCTAGGCAACTCGCCTCGAGCCCCGGAAACCCAGACACGTGCAGCCCTCCCAAGTCGTGGAGGAATCTAGAGAGCTTGGTAGCCCTGTAGGAAATTGGCACCTCAGGAAACCAAGCAGAGGACTCGAGGCAGAAGCTCAACATTGAGCAGAGATCGAGCAAGACCAAGAGAATTGGGAGCTTGAGGCTTGTGTGCAAAGACTTGGCAAAGCAAAGAAAGCTCTGCAGGGGAAGAATCGGCACACAGGTCGAAGCCTTTTGAAGGCTTGCAAAGACTTAGCAAGTGAGAACCAAAGCCGAGCAGCAACTGAAATCGAAGGCTTGAAGAGCAATTCGAGCTTTAATAGAATCGAGGGCTTGCAGGTTTTGACAACAAGGCTGGATTTCGGTGCAGGAACAGAGGAGCTTGAGAGTGTACAGAACCGAGTAGGCAGTCGAAGGCTAATCGGCAGAGAGGGAGCTCGGAATTGGGGGAAATGGCTGTGTAGTGACCACACACACACACACACACACACACACACACACACACACTCACACTCAGAATCTACAGCAACATTTCAAAGCTTGAATTCATTGCATCGAATTGTAGCTGCAGGTCAGAGCCGTGAGCAGGTCGACATTGAGGCAAGCAAAAAGCCAGGAGCTCGGCCCCTGAGTAGAGCATTGGGGAGCTCCCTTGAGACCGAACAAAGCTCACACACACCCTGTGTGTTACACAAAGCAAGGCAATCGACAGAGGTTGCAAAGGATCCTGATTGCAAGCAAAATCAACAAGGGAATCGGGCTTGATCAAGGAGAGCAATGCGCTAGCCTGTGAGCATGCAGAGACTTCGACAGAGAAGCAGAATAAGTTAATTTTTTTTAAAACTTTAAGCCCACACACGTTGTGTGTGCAAGAGGCTTTTCCCACCACCAGTCTCGGTTTTGAGTGTAGCTTGAGCGGAAGTGATAGCGAGCGTGAGAGAGAGAGATCTCTTTTGGCGTGCACTCACATGCACACAATCCGAAGTGTGTAGGTGCAGGCGAATAAGCTTGGACATCACAAGGCATTGGCCCGACTTTGTCGATCCTCTTGGCAATTTTCTCCTCCTTCTCGGCTTTAGTTTTTTTGCGACTCTACATCGGTTTTCGACATCGATCCTACTTGGCCTCTACGATTTGACACCAGCTTTGAGCATAGGCGTCTACGGCTATTCAACTAGCCACTCCTGTCCGGCGACGGAAGATGACATTGACACTTTTCGACATCTGCTCGACATTCTTACACATTGCGGCGGATTCCTAGATATCCAACCCACCACCAATTTCACGCGGATGATTTTTACACATTGCGATGGATTTTTCGACATCCAATCCGACATCTGTTTCACGCGGATAAATTTTCTCTCTGCAATCAATAGTTGTACTTGCCACACGCACGGTGAGGTACCTCTACCATAGAGGAGTGACACCCGGCATCGGCACTGAGCGCACCGATCGCGTTGTACGGCACGGTTTTTGGCTACGACACCTTTGGTGGCTATTCGATTAGCACATTTTTTCCCGGCGGCAGAAATCGCCACATAGCGACATTGACATGCAGCTTACATGTTACATGGTTTTTTTTTCAGCCTATTCACACACAGATTCTCTAGATTACTAGAACGGTGCTTTCAAAGACGATTTGGTAGTCATTTCGACAGTAGATTCTCTGTGGACAGATACGTTGACAGATGCATTTTGTTGTGAGCACACCTAGTGCTACTGAGCTCTTTTGAGAGCAGATATCCCTGCAGGGATCACTTTTACTACATGCAGTAGTTCCTGGCGCCTGTTTGAGCGTGGTTTTACTCATGTATGTTGAGTTGCAAATACTACCCACTGTACTACGTGTGGAGCCCTTTTGAAGACTGTAGCTAGTCCATTTGTGTCTGCATTAGCCTTTGGAGGGTCGATAGTATGAGGTTTTATTTGAGCTGGGGTGTGCTCGAATGTTGAGACACCTTCGGTGATACAAGTAGCTGGAGTTCCCCTTTACGGTATCCTCGCCGTAGGATATATATTTTGACGGTGTTTTTTGCTTTTGACGTCGAGTTGGCGGTCACATAGTAGTGGTTTTATGCAGCAGATGCCCAAATAGTGCAGTTGGCACATTTATGCATGTTTTGAGTTGAGTTTTGACTCCTCATACATTGTTGGCACTTTTGAGTCTATTTCGGTTGAGATTTTACTCTCGATACAAAGGTTACTCTGGCCAAATTTCTGCAGCTTCTTACCATAGTTTGGAACCTCTCAAGCCCTCTTGTCAAGCATGGATTTTTCCATGAAGGATTTGGGAGATGCCAATCACTTTCTTTGTATGCACATCAAGAGAGACATGAAACGTGGAATTCTTGAATCATCTCAAGAAAAGTACATCCACAAAGTCTTGCAACGTTTTAGTATGCAGCAGGAGAAGTCATTGAGTACCCCAATGCAAGCATACTCCAAACTTAGCAAGGAAGATTCTCCCAAGACAGTGGCTGAGAAAGAGAAAATGGCAAAAGTGCCATATTCTGCAGTAGTTGACAATTTGATGTACGCTATGGTAGCCACAAGACCAGACATTGCACATGCACTGGGAGTGGTTAGTAGCCAGATGGAAAACCCTGGCAAGAAACATTGGGAAGCAGTGAAGAAAATCCTCAGATATTTGAAAGGTACAACTAGCAAGTGTTTATGCTTCAAAAACTGTGATGCATCTACTGTAGGTTACACGGATGCGGATTATGCAGGTTGTGTGGATCGTAGAAGATCCACATCTGGCTATGTGTTCATGTTTGCTGGAGTAGCTATTGTTGGGGTATAAAGCCCAATGTGGTCGCCCAGGTAAGTGGGCGGGCCGCCAGGTACGTACACATATTCTTTTGTAAAAACCTAATGAGAACTCACTATGCTCTACACATTACAGTAGAGCGAATTCACCATATCGTCGTGCTCTTTTTCTCGCACTCTCTCTCGCGTCGCACTTTCGCTCGTACTCCTTCAACTCGTATCAGAGCTCGGATCGAGGCTCGGGGCAGCACTTCAGGAGGCTAGAGTCACCAGCTCAGATTGGAGTGAAATTCGACAGGCGAAGACACGGCCCCAAATCTTGTGGGAGAGCCCGAACGACCTGGTGTTCTCAGAATTTCATTCTGAGGTCATCTCGGCCACCGTTCGGCTTCGACAAAGGTCTGCGCAGGCCATTTTCGACTACGTGGTCTCGACGGGTGCATATCCGACTCTGCAAATTTGGGGTTTTCGGCCTACGACTGCAGGTGCTGAGGATATCGACACTCCCAGTGTGTTGATATGTGGCTGTCTACACATCGAAGGACGGCTCACAGTTCTTGGAGGCGTGTCACATATGACACAGGTACATCTACACACAGACTGTAGGCGACATCGAAGGACGGCTCACAGTTCTTGGAGGCGTGTCACATATGACATAGGCACATCTACACACAGACTGTAGGCGACATCCACTAGTTAATCAGGTAGCTTGTGTTTGCTGCTCGATATTCCAGATTTCATCCTGACATTGCAGGTACTTCCACATGGGATGTATTGTCAGAGATCATGTATGTTTGTTGAGGGTTTGCTGGCTGTGAGTCACGCAGCAAACAACCGCCGCAGCGGTTACAGCATACAGTGGGAAATTTGTGGATGTATGACTTTGTGGGAAGTCTATGTACTGTCAGATTTACTGCAGCCTTTGTTGAGGGTCGAGTGAGGTTTTATTGAGCTGGGGGATTCTCGAATGTTGAGATCCTTTCGGTGATACAGGTCTTGGAGCGATCCCTCGAGCACCCTTAGATAGGCAGCTAGGATGTATTGACTGTGAGTTAGACAGTTGGGATTGCATCTTTGCTTTACTGCCGTTGAGGCATTGTCACAGTCTATGCTTGCAGGACAGTGACAGGACAGTGAGAGACAGTACAGGTGCAGGACAGGTTTACCCGCAGCTTACAGTGTCAGAGAGACAGTGTTTTTTGGTCTGTTTTTAGTACACCAGAGCCATTTTACAAAGGAGACTCTGCCAAAATTTATGCAGAATCTGAAGCTTTCTTGGTTCATTTGACAGGTTGATATTGGTTCAGAGGTCAGTTTACAGGGGAAACTCTGCCGAATTTTTCCCAGGCAAGTAAACCACTGTGAAGCGTAGCTATGGCTGGATCACAGGACACTACTCTTTACAATATCAAGAAGCTGGATGGAACCAATTTCCCATTGTGGAAGAAGCAGATTTGGCACGTGTTGGTACAAAAGAAGCAGATAAAACCTATAAAGCTCAAGGGGATAAAACCAGAAGATATGGACGAAGATGAATGGAGCGAAATGGATGAATTGGCACTTTCTACCATTATGCTGACTTTGGCAGAAAGCGTTTACTTCAATGTAGCAGACGAGATGTCGGCTTATCAAGCATGGTTAAAGCTGAGTGATCTTTATCAGAAGCAGAGTGCAGCTTCACAGGTATACTGGCTTAAGAAGATTGTTGACTTGAAGATGAAAAAAGGGACACCTATGTCCAATCATCTGAATGAATTCAACACAATCTATAGTCAGTTGTCAGCTCAAGGTGTCAAGTTTGATGAACCTGTTAGAGCTATGTTCCTGTTGATCACATTACCGGAAAGTTGGGACACTTTTCGCACAGCTTTGAGTAATTCTACACCTCCAGATGGTTTGAACATAGCAGGTGTAGAAGGAAGTCTGCTTACTGAAGAAACCAATAGAAAGACAATGGACAAAGGCAAAGGAACAGCCTTAGTTGTCAGGGGAAGCACCAAAGAAAAGTACAAAGGTGGAAAGAGGAATCAGTCTCGTAGAAAGTCCCGCAGTGCTAAAGGCAAGAGTGACATAGAATGCTACCATTGTGGCAAGAAGGGTCACATGAAAAGAGACTGCAGAGAATGGAAAGCAGAAAAAGGCAAAGAGAAATCTGAAGACCATGGTGAGAAGAACAAGTCCTCAGTGAAGATTCAAGAAATAAATGTGACAAACACTGTTGCAGAGGATGACAGTATCTGATGGAAATGCAATGAGTGACTGGATTATAGACTCAGGGGCATCACTTCATGTGTCTCCAAACAAGGAGTGGTTTACTTCTTATGTGACCACTAAAGATCATGTTAGGCTAGGCAATGGGCAGACATGTGAGATCTTAGGTGTTGGAGATGTTCAATTGAAATTTCAGAATGGCTCTTCTTTCACGCTGAAGAATGTGAGACATGTTCCCGCAATTACAAAGAGCTTGATCAGCACAGGTTTACTTGATGATGCTGGCTACGTCACCACTTTTGGACAGAACATGTGGAAGATATCCAAGGGTTCTATGATAGTAGCACATGGAGTAAAGTCTAGAGGACTTTACATGATTTATGTATCAAATGTCTCTAAAAATGTAATCAATGTAACCAAGCAGCCAAACGTTTCTTTGTGGCATAGCCGGTTAGGACATATGTCCAAGAAGGGAATGGAAATCTTGTCTCGTTCTGGTTATTTGCCTGGATTTTCATTTAATGATTTTGAATTCTATGAACATTGTCTGTATGGTAAGCAAACACAGTAGCCACATAAGCATAGAAGCAGTAGAAGAGATACACAGTTGGCACTTGTTCATAGTGATTTGTGTGGACCTATGCCTAACCTATCTCTAGGGGGAGCTTCTTAATTTATGACATTTATAGATGATTACTCGAGGAAAGTATGGGTTTACTTTCTCAAGCACAAGGATGAAGCGTTTAGTGTTTTCAAAACGTTTGTGACACTTGTGGAGAATCAGAGTGGTAAGAAGCTTAAATGCTTACGCACTGACAATGGTGGAGAGTATGTTTCAAAGGCCTTTCAAGACTTTTGTGAGTCAAAAGGTATAAAACGTGAACTTACTGCTCCTTACAATCCTCCTCAAAATGGTGTTGCTGAGAGGATGAATAGGACCATACAAGAGAAGGTCAGAAGTATGTTGTCTAATGCACAACTGCCAAATGGGTTTTGGGCTGAAGCTGTATCAACAGCTGTTCATCTTGTAAATAGATCTCCTAGCAAGGTTTTGCAGAAGGATTCAGTTCTAGAGATGGTATAGTCAGGCAAAATGCCCTCATACAAGCATGCCAGAGTCTTTGGCTTTGAGGCATATACTCACGTTCCAAAGGAATTTAGGAACAAACTTGAGCCAAAGAGTAGAAAGTGCATCTTTCTAGGCTATGGTAATTCTGGTGAGATGGGGTACAGACTTTGGGATCCAGAATCGAGAAAGGTTGTCCGCAGCAATGATGTTCACTTTATTGAATCCAAATATCATTCTAAACCAGAGAGGGTTGAGGAGATTAGAAGAGTTGTCTTCCAAGAAGATGGACCTGCACGTGCAAGACAAAATGTCAGGGCTCAAGAGGAGCAAGGACAGGATAGAGTGGAACCACAGGTTGTGGCTGAGCCTGAACCACCTATTGTGCGTAGATCTGGACGTGTCACGCGACCTCCTGATAGGTTTGTTCCATCTATGAACTATGTCATTTTGACTGATTGCAATGAGCCTTCATGTTACAAGGAAGTAGTGCAAATGAAGGACTCCGGGAATTGGCAATTGGCCATGCAGTCAGAGATGACAGCTCTGCATAAAAATCAGACATGGAAGCTAGTTAAATTACCACGGGGCAAAAAGGCTCTACCCTGTAAATGGGTTTACAGGTATAAGATCACCGCTCATGATAGTCAGCCAAAGTACAAAGCAAGGCTTGTTGCCAAGGGCTTTAAGCAAGAACAAGGCATTGACTTTGATGAAGTCTTCTCTCTGGTGGTCAAGATGACTACATTGAGATGCTTTGTTGCATTGGTTGCCATATTAGATTTGGTGTTGCACCAAATGGATGTCAAGACAGCGTTCTTGCATGGTGATTTAGATGTGGAAATTTACATGCAGCAGCCAGAAGGGTTTGTTGAGAAAGGCAAGGAAGATTGGGTATGCCAGTTGTTAAAGAGTCTTTATGGCTTAAAACAATCACCGAGGGCATGGTACCATAAATTCCACAAGTTTATGCTTTCTCAAGGCTACAAACGTAGTGAGTTCGATCACTGTCTATATACAAAGAAGGCTAAGGATGGTAGTTGGCTGATCCTTATTTTGTATGTGGATGACATGTTGATTGCTGGCAAGCACTTGGAAGAAATTTCAGCTTTGAAGTCAAAGATGGCAAAATCGTTTGACATGAAAGACATGGGTGAGGCAAGTCATATACTTGGTATGCGCATTGAGAGAGACAGATCAAAGAAGTTGATTTGGTTATCTCAAACAGAGTATATTGACAAGGTTTTGCAACGTTTCAATATGGAGAAGGGAAAGGCACTGAGTGTTCCATTGCCACCATATGTGAAACTTAGCAAACAAGATTGTCCTGTGTCTGAGGAAGAACAGGCTGAAATGGATAAGATTCCATATGCGTCTGCAGTGGGTAGTTTGATGTATGCAATGATTGCTACTCGCCCAGACATTGAATTTGCAGTGGGAGTAGTAAGTCGATACATGTCAAACCCAGGCAAGACACATTGGGAGGCATTGAAAGGAATATTGAGATACCTGAAAGCTACAAAGAGTATGCGTATATGCTATGGGAGTCAGGAGCTAAGTGTAAAGGGTTTTAAAGACTCAAATTATGCACGTGACTTAGACAACCAAAGGTCTACGTCAGGGTATGTCTTTACATTGGCTGGTGGAGCAGTATCATGGCGTTCTAGATTACAAGATTGTGTTACTCAGTCTACTATAGAGGCTGAATATCTTGCAGCATTAGAGGCATGCAAAGAATCAATTTGGCTTAATCAACTAGTAACAGATTTGGGAATCAAAGAAGAGATGCCTGTGTTATATTGTGATAGTCAAAGTGCTATACAATTGGCTCGCAATCCAGTTTATCACTCAAAGACAAAGCATGTGGATGTGAAGTATGATTTCATCAGGGAAATGCTCGAGGATAAGCAACTTCAGCTTGTCAAAGTTCACACCACAGAAAATCCCACTGATCTACTTACAAAAGGACTTCCCTCAGAGAGCTTTGCGCATTTTCGCAAGCAGTTAGGTGTAGGGTAGTACATCACTTCTCTACATCTCTTGTATATTAGCTTGTATAGTAGCTTCTCTCACACTTAAAGTACCACATTGGACTTTAAGTGGGAGGTTGTTGGGGTATAAAGCCCAATGTGGTCGCCCAGGTAAGTGGGCGGGCCGCCAGGTATGTACACATATTCTTTTGTAAAAACCTAATAAGAACTCACTATGCTCTACACATTACAGTAGAGCGAGTTCACCATATCATCGTGCTCTTCTTCTCGCACTCTCTCTTCAATCGCACTTCCGCTCGTACTCCTTCAGCTATCTCTTAAAGACCGTGTCTCCAAGACTGCACGTTTTCATCTACCGTTGAGGCAAAATATATTGCTACGTCTGACGCTAGCAAGGAAGCCATCTAGTTGGCTCGTCTAGTGGGAGATTTGGGCATTCACGAGGTTCTAGTACTGCATTGTGATAGTCAGAGTGCCATTGCTTTGGCAAAGAATCCGGTGTTTAACTCAAAGTTGAAACACATAGAGGTCAGATACCATGTCATATAAGATGCATTGACTAGCAAGCAGATCGAGCTTGTCAAGGTTCACACTGACAACAAGCCCGTAGATGCTCTCATAAAGAGCCTAGCCTCGGAACGATTTACACATTGCATAGAACTTATGAGTGTAGGATGAAGCCTAGGTGATGCTTCATCAGCTTTGGATAGACTAACGATATTGATGCCTCTATTGGCCTTCAAGTGGGAGGTTATTGGGGCGTAAGCCAAGTGGCCGTGGGAAACCACCCTTTTTTCACTTTCTACCTAATGAATATAGGGAGAGAAAGTGAGAGAGCTAACCACTCTCTCACTTTCCTCTCCACTAACCCAAACTGACGTGTCTCTTGTGCTTCATCCCCTTCCCCCTTCTCCTTCCCTCTCTTGCACACTACGTATACGCGCACTACGCCCACAACAATTGTAACAGTTTGGATGCTTGCATTTCCAAGTCATAAATCAGATAGGGAATTCTCGCACCCTAAGTAGCCCCTTTAAATCAGCCATTTTTAACTCATGTTTTGGGGCTTTGTATAAAAGCCAAGTTTATAAGGTTTTTATTAATTTTTGGAAGAGATAATAGAGTACGATTGTTGTTGCTACAACTTGTGTCTTCCCTCTTATCTTGGATGCATGTTATTCTCTCTATAGTGATCCATTTGTTGTCTCAACAATGCGATCCCAAGTGTGAGCTCCATGAGTTCATGTAAGTTTCTCGTAACATTTTTGAGTCTTTGAGCACTCTCTTCCATGAGTTGTTTTGGCTCATAACTCACAAATTAGGGCTTAAATTCTCCAATTAACCATAGGAGAGGATACAAGGCTACTAAACCATGCTACAAATGCCCAAAAATACCAAAATCGACCACTTAAAAAATCCACTCTACATGTATTTGAACTATTTCTAGAGTGTGAGAATCAAGATTTGAGACCATGGACGTGTTCCTTATGTGCTAGGGATTATGTGTAGTGAACTGGTTGCATTTGAACTTCATTTGCAATTGGGAATGTTAGGATGAGTCTTAGGTGAAAGAGACTCGTTCAGGTGATTCTATGGGATTTGTCCATGTATGAGATAGGAGACGGCTTGACAGTGTTTTCCTTGAAGTGTTACACTTATCGTAGCCTTTGTGCATTGAGTAGGTCAGGCACACACCTTGGATTGACAAAGGAGATGTTGTTAGAGGTTTGTGATATAGCTATTTCGAAACCTTGCATCTTGAGACTGCAACATTTTGGCATGTTGCTAGGGAACAAGTGACCTAAATCAAACAAAACTTGTGCTCATTTTTGTGACATCCTCTACAGATCCCCTTAGAGTAATCCTCGGTTCAAGCTTAGTTTAGGAAATTTTGAAGTGGGGGACTTGCCAACAAGTAGTAGGGATGCTTGGTAGCACAGGGCTTGCCTAAGGTCTCTTGAGTATAGATTAGGTACTAGTGTGATGAGTTCTTGAGACTTCACATAGTTGTAGAGTCCACATTGGGCTAAGTAGCATAGAATGCCTTGAGCACAAAAACCTTGAAAATGGTTTATTGTTTGTTTTTTCTTTCATGCGTAGGAGTAGGTAAGGAAACTACATCTCTGGAAATGATACCATGGAAGTTTGATGATTTTTTGTGATAAGGAGGATGTTTTAGAGAGGTGCATCTGAAGAGGAAAATTGAGCGAATAGGAAAATTGAGCGAATAGTAAGTGAAATCGAATTTAAAATCAAGAGAGACAGTCTAGAAATTCTTAGAAACCCATAGGCAATGCACATGAGTAGAGCAAAAAAAATTAAGCCAAAGTAAGTAATCATAATTACTTACTTTGACATTAAAAGGGGTACTATGAAATGCTAGTTTAGAGATCAAGTGATTCTAAATATGGTTGTCTAGTTTTCATCTTAAAAAACTTAAAATTGACCTCTAAACATCAGGCTAAGGACCACAAAGAGAAGAAACTATTTTGATAGTTGAAAGTCCTTGAATCATTACCATAACTTTTGAGTTTTTTTGGGAGATATTGCTTGAAGTTGGTTGTAATAGCTGGGACTATGTACAAAATCCAAAATAGTGGAAAAGAACCTCAAAGCATGTGATCGTGATTATCATCGTTTGAGCTTTTTGCCACCAAATTAACACCAAGAGTTGACCCTTGAGAGGAACTGTCAAAACAAGTGATCGATAACCAGCTTCCATTTGAGTGTATTAGTTCACAAAAGAAGTTGACCTTGTCCGAGGGAAGTGATAACTTTGCAAATGAGTCATTGAATTCAAATCCAAATTACCTCCAAAGATCCCAAAATCCATAATTACAGTTGGGGAATTCACAGAACTTTTTAGAGTTGAAAATCATGTAATCTCAAATACATACTTTTTCATGTACTAGTGAAACATCATGATGGGAAAACAACTTTGATACAAAACTTTGAACCAAAAAACTCACAAAGAGGGGGTACTACATCAAGGAACCAAGCTCAACTTTTTGAGAGAAAAGGAGGAGAGGCCAATACTTGCCAAAACTTGAGTTGTTTTGGTTGAAGTAAGTAATCGCGATTACTTACCTTCCCACATAGTGATATCAAATGACTTCATAGCTGGGAAGATCTTACTCCAAGGATCCAATTGATGCAATGCTGAGCCAAAAAATACTTAAAGAAGCCTCAAATATCTGCAATTTTGTGTTTTAAGTGGTGTTGTCCCTCGTTAAGGAAATATTTTTCATTTTTGGGAAATTTTGAGAAATATTTTATTAATAAGCAAACAATGTTCTGTACTTGTTGGCAAAGAAAAGTCTACTTAACATTGTGTCCATATAGTTTTCCAGTGACAGTTGAGTAGAGGCAGGTAGGAAGCCTACAATCAGAGTCCATCTAAACTATGAGCGCGTAGGAGCGGAGCGTGTGTGTGTGTGTGAGCAAGGAGACTTAAAGAGAGTAGGTGGAGCAGGATGCAACAAAACATTCCCAAGCCCTTATTGTTTCTATTAGGTAAACTTATAAGGTTAGTGCTAGATGGGTGTCCAACCACTATGTCTTGAACCCTTACAATCTCCCTCTTGAAGGCGAATATGGCCCAAGTGGCTATGTATCTATTAGGTAAACTTATAAGGTTAGTGCTAGATGGGTGTCCAACCACTATGTCCTGAACCCTTACAATCTCCCTCTTGAAGGCCAATATGGCCCAAGTGGCTATGTATGTACAACTGTGAGGCTTCACCCTATACCCATCATGTCAATGCAATGTGCAAACCACTCTGAGGCTAAGCCCTTCGTGAGAGCATTTGCGGGGTTGTCATATGTATGGACCTTGACAAGTTGGATGCACTTTCCAATCAATATATCCCATATCACATGATACCTTACCTCTATGTGTTTTGAATTTGAGTGAAACATGGGGTTGTTAGCTAATGCTATAGGACTATGACTATCATAATTATGTATTGGAATTTGGTGAATGTCGAGATCTTCCATTAGATGAGCTCACCAAACAATATCTCTGCTAGCAATAGAAGCTACAATATACTCTATGTCTATGGTAGAAGACGAGGTGCAATCCTATATGCATGATCTCCATGAAACAGATGATGTAGCAAACAAGAAAACATAGCTAGAAGAGGATCTTCTAGAATCCATACAACCCGCATAATTTGCATTCGTGTAACCCACAATGGATGCATCATTGTTTTTGAAGCATAAGCACTTGCCTAATCAACCTCTTTGATATGTTTCCTATGCATATTTGATTCATTGAAGATAACATGTGAGCTGTGTTGAATGACCTTACTAGATTTTGGGTGCTAGAGACGATAACCCATCTCTTTGTCAACACCATATCCAATGTAGATGCATTTGTGTGACTTGGGGTCTAGCTTCCTAGTAGATCTTTAGGGACATGTGAGAATGACTCACACCCAAGCACACACAATGTGATAATTTGGCTTCTTGCAAGTCCAATATTCCTTTGGAATCTTGTAATTGAATGGCATACTAGGCGATTTGTTTATAATGTAAACTGCTATAAGAATACACTCTCTCAAAAACTGTGAGGGTAGATTTTCCATACTAAGCATAGTTGTAACTCTCTCTTGATGAATAGTTCTATTCATGTGCTCAACAACTTCATTTTGAGCAAGTGTGTATGGTGTAGTGTATTGTTGCCTAATCCCACATTTGCTACAAAATTCTTGAACTCTATGGAGACATACTCTCCACCAATGTCAGTACGCAAAGCGTTGACCTTTGTACCTGATTTGGCTCTCTGTTCTCTCAAAATGCACGGAAAGCTCAAATACATATGTATTGTAAAACAATAGCTATAATATCCATAAAATAATTTCTAGCTGCTATGTTGTCGGTTGTTGTATCCACGCCTCAATCGAAAATATAACCTTAGTTGGAACTCCCCCCCCCCCCCCCTCAAAAAAAAAAGAAAGTCAATGTAGTGTCTATGCCTTCAACGATGTGCTCAAAAAACTAGTCTCTTAAGAGACTCCTATGAGTGCTAGATGTGATCCCACTCAAGAAACAAACGCACAGACAAAAAACCTCTCTGTCTGATAATATTGAATACTAGAGAGTACGTGTATCAAAGAGATACATGTGAGTATGTGTCTGTAGATGATATTGATGCAAATGGTAGGCGTTGATGAAGCAATATAGATGTCAATGATGAGTATAGATGGTGAAAATTGTATATAGATGTCGATCTACAAATAAAGAAGCTTGAGTAGAATCCGATGCCAAAAAAACCGACTAAAGAACCACTTTTTGCTATGGTGCTCATATGGAGATTTTGAGGGCTAAAACAACTTCAAAAGGGGACTAAAGACACCTAATGGGAAGACTTTTGACACAACCAAGAAGCCCTAGCAACAAGATGATCTAATTTTTGGATTGAAACGCGTGCATGATGTGGACAAGAAAACACAACAACTATGTGGGCTACAAATTAGTTTCTACTAAAACTCTCTCTCACACACACACTCTCTCTCTTTGTCTTCTACTTACTGCGTGTAAGGCTCAAGGCTCTAATACCATATGTGAGCATGCAACAGCAAAGCGTGCATGCATGAGTGTGAGCAAGGAGACATAGAGAGTGTGGGTGGAGCACAATGGAGTAGAACGTTCCCAGCACCTTATTGTTTCTATTAGGTAAATAGATAAGCTTAGTGTTAGGTGGATATATGACCATATGGCATGAACCATTACATCGACACCAAGCTAAACTATTTTGGTTTGATCAAGTTCTATCCTTTCACAATGCAGCAGATCATGTTTTTGTGTTTTGGAAATTGATATAGATCAGGAGCAAGATCTTTCAGAGAAAACAAAAGTAGAGTGTCATTTGAAGAGAGCATTATCTAGTATCCTCTTATTGAGGAGATAGAAGCTCTTGAGCCAGTAGTTGAAGACCACATGTTGGACACACTTCAAAGTTGAGTATCTACATGATGGCATCAAAGGGAAAAGTCATAGAGGAGTGAGGAGATAGAACACGTACTCCCATCTAAAGGTGATGTATGATAAAAGGATCGACCAATAATTATTACCAATATAAATACAAGGTGAGAGGAATCTATCAACAGTCCGCCTATGCCCACTACCTCTCTCTCAAAACATGCAATCAAGTCCAATGTGAAGTGCATAGCATCACCAAAATCTACATACGTATCTCTTAGGTATCTTTGTATGACATACATAGCTCCATCATGCCAGTGATCATGTCACTGACCAACAATTCAAACTCCGAATGCTCCCACTATAGATGCAATGTGGGGTCTTAACTCAAGGAGGTCGTACATGAGATGCCCAAAGGCCAATGACAATTGCGTAATCTTTGCCAACTTGTCCGTGGCAATGCTATCTGCACTATGTGCATCACCAAGAGTAGTCATGAATGGCTATCCCACCTCTGACTCCGTAGGAAGTGTACCCACATGTCCCAGCATAACCATACAATGTCAGCCTTGTGCATGATCATGTAGAAGAACTCCATGTCTATCATCTCAAACTGATCTTGTTGTGGCTCAAAGCTAGATTACACCTTTGCATATGCAAACATCTCCTACACATAACATCATCTTGGAGATCTCCAGCAAGAGGAATATCTGTCCTCTCATTGTATGTTCGTCTGCAAAGCCATAGAATCATCATGCTATGTCTCACTAGAGCACAATTGCTCTACCTCTGAACCCACAAAAAAATGCACAACATCTATGAAAGACACATGTCTCCTCATGCTCACTACATGTCTATATAATGATTGAGAATCTACCATCTTGAACATAAAAATGTGCAATGTGTAAACCAAGCCACTAGGGGCAGCTCCCATCTGCATCTGGAAAGACTACTTAGAGAGCAATACCTAACAACCACTAGCTTGTAGCCATACTATTGGGATAATACTCTATCTCAACTTAGGAACAAACTGCATATGGAGAAGTGCGAATGATACACTACCAAGAAATGACAAGCATACATCTCCTACTCCACGAATGCTCCCTAAATTTCATATGCCAAACCGTCAACAATCTGTATACTACCATATCTCCCACTAGAAAAGCTATTGAACCACTCACATGACATGGAAGAGTGCATCACCATCTAGAAACCAATGAGAGGAAAGTGCACCATCCAAGGAATGAAATTAGGAAAGAGATAACCAAGAAACATAGGTGATACCATTTGCAAGAAACATAAGTAATACCATCTGCAAGAAACATACAAAATATTATCTACAAGAAACATAAGTGATAACAATGTCAGCATTGTGCATGAGCATGTAGAAGAACTCCATGTCTGTCATCTCATACTCATCTTGTTATGGATCACTAGAGCTAGACTAGTGTACCTTTGCATATGCAAACATATCCTGCATAGCATCATCTTGGAGCTCTCCCCAGCAAGAGGAATATCTATCAACTCTCATTGTATGTCCATCTGCATAGTCATAGAATCATCATGCTATGTCTCACTAGAGCATAGCTGCTCTACCTCTGAATCCACAAAAAAAATGCATAGAATAGCATATACAAAAGACACATGTCTCCTCACGCTCATCACATGTCTGTAGGATAACTGAGAATCTACCATCTTGACTATTAGAAACGTGCAGTAAACCAAGCTGCTAGGGTCTCCTCTAGCTATCACAAGAGATACCATCTGCATTTGGAAAGACTACTTAGAGAGTAATACCTGACAACTATTAGCTTGTAGCCATCCTGTTGAGATAATACTCTCTCAGCTCAGGAACAAACCTCACATGGAGAAATGCGAGTGTTGCCCTGCTAGGAAATGACAAGCATACATCTCCTACTCCCTGAATGTCATATGCAAAATCATCAGCAATTTGCATACTACCGTATCTCCCAATAGAAAAGCTATTGAACCACTCACAACATGGCATGACATGGAAGAGCGCATTACCATCACCAATGACAAGAAAGTGCGCCATCCAAGGAACAAATGTAGGAAAGAGGTTACCAAGAAACATTAGTGACATCTCTATCACCAACATGAACATGCACTGCAATCCTCTCTTTATGTGCCAAAGACCTATTTGCATCTCTCAAAGATCTCCTACGTTGCCTCATAAGCCGCAAGTAACGTCAGAGAATGTGCCCTGTATGTCCACAATGCCAACATCTCAAAGAATGACATAAACAAGAACTCTATCTCTCATGAGTCACATCCATAGACTCGCAAGGGGCATACATAGTGTCAACTGATGAAAATGATAAGAATATGGAACCACAAATGTGTCAGTATGGGAGTAAACTTGACCGCAACAAGAGGGAATCACCGTCTCAATCCAATTGATCACAAATGCATCAACAAGAATATGGCAATACAGCCCAAAACTATGGTGAGAAATCTACGATAAATTGGATAGATTCTCCCCTACAAATCTCAATGGAAACTCTCACCCATAAATTGCATCCAAGATGCCAAAGTGGGAGTGAACCTCAACCACATAGATTGACAAAACCTATCAACAAGAAAGATATGGAAAAATGGGAGAAAAGCCTTGACCACTAAAGTCTCCAGAAGAGGACTGAAAAGACCATAAAAATAAAATCCAATACATAATGCCAATGAGAAATGCCAAAAAGGCTCTACAAAGTGCGTACAATGGCAATCCACACTGAACGTACATAACCGGAGCGATCACACATAAACAAGAATTGCAAAGAGTGTAATTCAAAAAACTTGTCAATGCATAAACAATGCTCTCAAGGAAGCTCACCAGCACTTAAAAGTGCTCACTGAAATCCATGTACAATGGGCATCAGTAATGCACCATAACTATATGCAAATCCAATGTACGAAGACCATAAATGGAATCACTATATCAATGCCAAAAAATGAGCTCCAAATCAAATGGAACTTGGCAAGGAAGCTCAACCAAGTATTTCAAGATGCAAAAACTTTCAAGGTGATACATATGTGTATGTGTCAAGAAGAGCTTTTTTCCAATCTGACAACTCCATAGTCTCAAGCACTCCTTGGGGATCTCAGCTACCTATCTTTTGTCAAATTTGGACCACTTTTGATCCTTGAACCAACCCTATTTTTGCCTATATTTTGCAAAAGAAAAATGGATGGTTCACAAGTCAAATCTAGCTTCAAATCAAAATGTAAAGGCACTTTTGGGATACTCTCAATCTAGGCAATAGCTGGCTAAGGTCAGATTTGGCTTAGTGACATATATGCTTATGTGTCAACAAGTACCTTTTGGAATTGTGGTCTCATTTTCAGCTTGTGCACACTTTGATGGCCTATTATTATTTATTTTTTTGTCCAATTTGGATCACTTTTGGTCAGGGAATCACCCTGTTTTCTCTCTAAGTCTGGCATGTATTTTCTAGCCATTTTGGTGGCCAAATAAAGTCCAGTTTTCTCATAGAGGTGTTTGGGAATATGAAAGACTAGGGAAAGTTGTGGTAGCACTAAATTCTACCAGAAAGTTCTCTGGTGACACATATGGGTATGTGCCAAATGAGGAATTTTCGGACTGTCTTCACACAATTTGTCTTCACACAATTCTCTTCCTTGTGTCCCATAGATGACAAATATCCACTTTTCTTGCAAATTAGATGTAAGACGATCACTCAAATGCTCAAAACAGGTAGCAGTCAAGTTATGGTCGTGGCGACCAAATGCAAGAATTCCATGCAAATTCAACCTTGAATTTCTACTTTCTTCTACTTCTAATTCCTACAATGCTGATGCAAAAAGAATGTAAGCTACTAAATGTACAAGAAAACCAAAAATCAGTATGAATGGACTATCTCTGGACTCCAAAACAAGTGTGACAACCCTCACTTGACACCTCAAGAAAAAATGTCATCACAATCTCTCACTCTTCAACTCAACTAGCAACCGACGACTCGACCCAGCTCAAGTCTACGACCCTAAAGTATCCCTACTCTAAGGTCTACTAGCTAATGATGGTAGTGGACAACCCTCTCTAAAGAACCAAAACCTATAAGAAATGGAACTTTGACAAACAAGCCATGTCACGCTCCCTTGCAATGGTGCCAATTGTTTTAACACCTTGCCACATATAGCTCTGGTCATCTTCTTAGTGTAGTGGCCACTAGGGTATGACAATCTGAGTTGTGAGAAAAATGCATATCACATGTTTTTGTGTCACTGAATTGTCGAATCAATACATGTTTGGAATCTACATGCTCTTGTGGTTCCAACCATGGTCCGACATTGGAAAACAAAGTTTCCTACCTCTAGATACAAGAGTGGGAAGGTCTCACATACACACGATGCATACAACACACATGATCATGCACGCGAGGCACAAAGCACATCAATACATAGCAAACACAATGTAGACCACATGTACAATAGATTAATGCATAATAATCTCTTGTTTGTGCGTAGCGAGCTCTAGAAAGTCACAATCCTATTTGATACAAGCTCTTCTTTGATAAGTCTCCAAAATGGATTTTTTTCAAAATGAGCTCAATTGACTTATATAGCCCAATTGGTTTAAGTTGCCTTAGGCTCACTATTTGACTCATATTTACAAGCTGGAAGCCACAATAGCCCCGATACCATTACATTTGACCATTTACAAGGTTAACGACATGAAAATTTACAAGCGGTCTTTTCAGATGTTTCATTACCAGCAAAGTGTCTTGTGAAAACCTGTCAAAACTTGTCAATTGACAAGGTCATAAAGCCAACCACTATGCACAAGGATCAAGAACAACCATCTCATAGAAAACGCAAAGATCATGCATCAAAACCTTAAATATATGGCTACCTAGAATCTCTAAAAAATCATCAGAGAAGAGCACAAGTAGATCTATGTCAGGAACAAAATGGAAGTGCACACCAAAATAGTACAGTTTGGGGAAAAACTCTGTGCCGAAACCTGTGAAATAACTCCACCTATAGTGCCAATGCTGACCACTACTCCTTGGCCTTAAAAATTCCGTTGGCTAAAAAACACACCAATTGTAATGGCGTCGCCTCCACCTCAACTAAAAATGGGAATCCTTTGGTTGCTATACAAACAACAACTCCCCCTGCAATGTTGATGTAGAAATCTCCACCTCCAAGCTATGTGCATACTCGAGAATTCAATCAAAGCCAAAATGACAACCTTAAATGGAGTCAAGTGTGTGTGCGAGTCTACGAGATCTGAGAATGCACGTGTGCGTGTGTGCCAAGTCATCCTGAGAGGAATCCAAGAAGTATCTGTAGGAAGATGTCTCCATTGATGTAGATGCTAGGTGTCGGTCCTCTATGGAAGAGACACCTCACTCGAGCATGTCGATGATGCAGTCATTCATGAAAAATGGCATGTCTATAGGAAGGGCATCGATGTTGAGAAGATGCCGATGTCAAGAAGATGTCTTCCATGGGAAATACCTATCCGCAGGAATGCCGATGTTGAGGGAAAAAGATGAATGTAGCCATCCACAACAATCACCCATCCCCGCAAGAATGCGAGGAGTGTGAAGGGTTATGGTGGTTAGCGTAATGTGCCATTCATTATGTGATCATAATGATGAGAGAGAGAGAGAGAGAGAGAGAGAGAGAGAGAGATTAGTTAAAGGTTAAACTAATGCACAAGAGATTAGGATGTAGACACACGAACACACTTGATTATTCAACTTGAGAAACTGATTACAAAGCTTATTATATAAGTATAGCACCTAGTGCTTACACCTGTCCAAAGGTCACTTGACTCTTCATGAAAGGGCAAAATGCCTCTTGACCCTTGACCCTTCTAGTTGGCTCTAGGCATGACTCTTGGGACATCACATGCCCACACATGGGCTATCACATGATGCTACACACATGGCATCTACATGGTAGCCTACATGGATAGAGGGAGTTCTCGTGACAACGTGGTGCAACAAAGCTCGCACCCCAACAATCCTCCCCTTGTGGATTTTGTTGCACTACACATACTCCTCCCCTCAAAACACATACGGGGTAGGCACACAAGCTCACAAACCTCCCCTTGAACACAATAGTAGGTATGGAGCAAAAAATATTCCACAGTCACAAGGTGGGATTCACAAATCCTCCCCCACACACAAATGAGGGAAGTACAAATGATAGTGCTTCACAATATATTTTCGTAGACTATGCCAACTTGATTGTAGGTATCTTCATCACTAGAATTTTTAGCAGCAAGGTTGATTTTTGCTTTGCCTTTGTCTTTGTATCGTTCTTTGCAGTTTCTTCTGGTGTTATAGTTGTTGGAAAACTTCATTTGTTTGTGTTTGAGCTTGCAATGTTTGGTAGCATGATTCTTTTGACCACATGTTTTATAAGGGTTTAGTTCATAACAATCTTTGAAAAGGTGGTTGTTTCTGCCACAATGTGTGCATTTATTTTTGGAAGATATTACACATACACTACATTTGAAGTTGATTCCTTGGTTCCTTTGCTTTGGTTCTATTCTTCTTTTGGAGAATTAATGACGCTTTTAAGTGATAGTATTGATTCCTTTTCCTTAACACTAGTTCTGTAATCGGACACTCAAATGTCCTGAGATACTAAAGTGTCTTGCTTTTCTAACAACTTGTCATAATTATTTGGTGAATCTAGGAAAAACATTCATAGGTCACGTTCATATCTTAGGTCAGCTATGACGTGAAGAACATAGAAAATTTTTACTTTTGTCAAAATTAATACCAAATTAAGATTATAATGATAAGGTTTAAGATGAAAAAATCATAGAAATTGTGCAGTTTTAACAAAATTTTCATAAATTGAATATAACTTCTCATCAAAATAAGATTTTGCATAGATTTCAAGGTGTATAGATAGGAAAAAACTTATTCTAGCAAGAAATTGAGCTTCATAACCTAGTTATGGGACTAAATTTTTGTTATAATAAAAAAACCAAAATCTTGAAAATGCTGACAAAGAGGAAAATTTTGGTCTTTGAAGGTCTCTTTCATTAAAATGATGAGGTTACAGGACAAAACCTAAGGTGTATAATGTATCTATAGGTCAATACCCATCAATTGAGCATTTTTCGAGGGTTCAAACTCATACACACCTTGTAATTTAAGCTCATTTAAAAAGAATTGTAGTGCGCAACTTCTTGCAAAAACAACATTGTTATAAAAAACTAATGAAAGTGTGTATATAAATCTCCCAATTGTGTCCATATAAGGTATTTGTATACAAATAAGTGAGATGAACAAAAAAATCCAAAAATGGACTTTATTTTAAAGCTTATCTTTGATAAGTAAAAAATAATAATTACAACATGCGCAGTTTTTTGGATATGCCATAAATCACCAGATGTGGCTTGCATAACCATTAAAAATTATCACCTTATATAATGGAATCATAGATCTATTATATATGCATCATAAAACATTGTAAATTTAGATGAACTAAATGTTTTTTGTGATTGTTAATTGAATTTGTTAACGTTGCATATTTGACCCACAGGACTTTCTATATTTAATTCTAGTCACAAAGAATTTTTTTCTTACATGACAATTGCAAAAATATCAAACACATATATAAGTAGTTACCATGGATTATTGCATGCACCCTGCTCATTTTGTCCTTAAGCTAGAGTACGAGTTTTAATGAAACATTGAATGTTATTTTGCATAGTTTCTTTTCATGAGTGTAGTTACTATTGAGGTTATGATCAAAAGTGAGGGATTATAATTTCTATGAGTACTTTGAATAGCATTTTATAAGTTTACAAAACCATTTCTTGAGATGTGTTTTAGATTTCATGTACCATTTTAGTTAAATTTGCGAAAAAAGGACACTAAACTAGTGTTAATTAAGCACAATTACAATTTGGTCCTACTCCACAGGAAGGGCCTTTAAGAGCACAACTACTTGGTCTTCTTCTTCAATTGGTGATATATTTACATCAATTGTGTGCAAATGCTTTTAAGCCTATTAATGAGATTAGAGAGGTCCTCATCATTCCTCATCATGAGCCCGTACAATTGCATCTTTAGTGAGATCTTTGCGTGCTTTCCATTTACTCTAAATAGCCTCTCTAGAGTTTGCCATGCACTAAGACTAGTAGTGGTTTCATCTAAATAATGCACATAAATATCATGAAGCACTGTGAGGATGATGCCGAGTGCTTGTTCATCATGGCTATGAAATTGTGATGCACTAGATTAAGTTTGAATGGTCTTCATCACTCATTGGCTTCACTAAACTCCAAAGCCCCTTTTCCTTGAGATATCCCTTGAGTTTCACCTGCCAAGTGTGAAATACTGTACCATTGTGCTTAGATCTTCTTTTCCCATGGTGCACCCCTTCGTGTGTGAGGAGAAAGTCTTATCGCTTTCGGTCTTGAAAGGGGTAGTGTCTAGTCTCCGATTACAATGTGCAATTCAAATTCACCTCGTGTCAGAATTATTGATGCATATAAAAAAAAATGGGCTCTTGTGGCACATCTGTACGTAGTCCTGCTCTAGAGCATTGCTTGCGTTCCCAAGCTTTTTGTCGATATTCTTCCTTGAGAGCAATCACCTCGAACTTTTTGGATGGGGTCTTCTCGGTGGTCTTCGTGATGTGTATCATACTTTGATGTGTATCATACTTTCGAGACCTTTGTGACTGTGAACCCATTCTTAGTTAGATAAATGAGTGTTAGAATAGTTAGTGTCGAATCAAAGAGGTATAAAGGCTCCAAAATTCATTCACGTTCAAATGATCAAATGAAGTGAATGCAAAAAAAAGAGTTTATATACATTTGCTCCATAATGTAAGCTAAAAACAAAAAAATCTTGATAAGATCACATCAATCCCATTGTCAAAAACCAATTTATAATTAACTCTTGAGTTATATGACATAAGTAAATAAAAAACAATCGTTTTTTAAATTTTATAATGTTTTATTTCTCATCCAATAATAATTTAAATAAATAACATTTTGATATTAATTTATAATATTATAAAATAAATAATTCAATGATAAATGATAATTAATTTACTTTGAGTGATATTTTAATAATTATGCTAAATTTTCTATTTATTTGTAATAATTTATTAAGTTAATAAGAAATGGCGTGGCTGTTGAGGTGACCATGCATAGATAACATAATCGTCTATGTGACGAGGTGGTATAGATGATTGAAGCCATGGATTTCATAGATGTCACGATGATGTGGTGGATGGGATCCTCCTCATCTCCCATGTCATATGATGATCACATGTCAAATTGGTGACATGGAATGTCTAGATGACAAAAGGTAGACGGTGAGTTGGAGAGTTGGTGATATGGCATGCTTAGTGACTTGTGACGTGGCGAGCCATGCAAGCATCACAGACAAGTGGCACGTGAGGTGGTGGATGACATGGCATCTAAAGTGAGGTGGCACTTAAGCATGGTGGGTGGGGTGACAGTTAGAGTGACGTGGCAAGCCAAGTGTTGAGGTCAAACTGTTGACTGTGGTGATATGGGAGGTAAGATGGGGTGATAACATGGATTTTTGGTGATGTGGCAGTCTCCTTGTATGAAGTGGAATAGACAAGTAGGATAGGGAGAGAGAGACCAAACCATGGTATATGGACAAGTGTCAAAATTTCTAAGCTTGGCACTTTACCAAATCTAAAGAGGCACACCTTAAGTGAATGATGCAAGTGCAAAAAATTACAACGGTGGAGAAGTGTCTTTTCCAAACTTAAATTGACTCAAATTTTTTTCGATGAGGACTTTATGGTAAGAGTCATAAGATACACAAAAATCAAAATGAGTGGCAATGTATATTAGTTTTTAGAATTTTCTAAAAACTTTTGGAAGATCTCTGAGTTACTGACAATTTTGTGAGCCTGTTGTTGTAGGACTTGCATGTCCGAACAAGTCCATTGGATTAGGTTTTTCAGTTTTGGAACCCTCTTGTATTCTTTGTGTTTAACATTATGTGTTTTGTGTGGCCACCAAATCTTGCCTCTTCAAAGTACGTGCAAGCAAGTGAACTATACATAGTAGTGTCGAAAAATAGATTGATTTTTGGTAGTTTTGCTCGGGAACTGCTAAAAGTGGTTACACCTTATGATGCATACACTCCTCATTCCATTGATCCTTCACAAGGTATATAACATATCATGCAAAACAACATTTAGTAAGAGAGATGTTTCCAACTCCAACTGCAGCCCAAGTAGATTCACCGGTGTACGCTAATGAAGAGAGAGTCCGATAGATCTCCATGTTGTGAGAAATGTGAGACATATGTCTGACCAATCCACTCACTCTTGACCATAGCTTCAAGCTTTGGTGGAATGCGCACTTAAATTAAAGCAACCACGGAGAGATCTTTGGTCACCTCAGTACTGCAGTGTTAAAAGGAGGTGCCATAAGCTAGGATAGTTACACATATGCCAACATTAATCTCACATATGCAAGAAGTATGGGAAAATTGTATGATGGGCATTTCCACAAGGGAGTAACAATAGAGCACAAGCTCCTCTAAAGTTTGTACTCACTAAAAAAATCTGCACTAGCAAGCAGAATGACTTTCATACATGCACATCATAGTTATGGCCAACACAACATTCTATCCTACTTTGGCAACAATATCACAAGAAGTTTTGGACAAATTCTCACAACAATTCCCACATTGTGACTTACCTCAACATCATGAGCTTCTGCTCGAGAGGCACCGCATACCTTACTAGGTTCGATTGGGGGTAGGGGACCACCAACCCCCGGTCCCTTGCCCCCAACCATACCTAGCTAGGTATGTGGTGCCTCTCTCACAGAAGCTCATGATGTTATTCATTGCATGCAAAGACTCAGTTTTCCTACATGAGAAAAATTCTAAATCTTCTTGTGTATATAATATATATTAACGCATGCTCTGTTGAGGATTGTGTCCTTATGCGAACAAGAATCACCAGAGGAATGCTATCAGACACATTGATTTTACAACTGTTGAACTCAAACGATGAAGCGGAAGAGTGATGAGAGACAACACTATGTTACAACTTTGTGATGGTCACAGAAATGGTGGCCTTCTCTGAGACGGAGTGAAAACAGCATTATTCGTGTAGCAAAGGGGAGATAATTTCATGTGAGTAGTCGAGGTTACTGGCTAGGTGCTAAGCATGCAGAATTGGAAGACTCAGATGCCGAAGGCCACATCTCATTGGGTGGAGGTGGCGCCCATGCTTTTGATCTTGGCAAAGGCTGCCTCAGAAGAACATTATCACCATCCAGAGTTTGACATACTTGCCGCATGTTGGGCCGACTCTCCGCTGAAGGATTGCAACACATGAGAGCAAGATGCAAAACGCCCTTCCATTGTTCCTCTTGGGCTGTCGAAATGTCAAGGCGCATGCAGGAATCAAGAGCCTCTATCAATTTATTGCTCAAGTGAAGGTTCCATACCCATTCTACCAGCCTCACTTCATCTAGGTTCAGCTGATATCGGTCAATAGCGGGGCGTCCGCTAGCAACTTCCAAAGCCAGCACTCCGAATCCATAAACGTCGGCTTTATCAGAAAACTTACCTGAGAATACAACTTCTGGTGCAATATATCCAGTGGTCCCTGCTGCTGTCATTGTAATTGCATCAGCCTGACTATGGCTTATAAGCCGTGCAAGACCAAAATCACACAACATGGACTGAAAGTCATCTGTTAGAAGCACATTGGCAGCCTTGACATCCCTGTGAAGCACACAATCCCCCAAACCAGAATGCAGATACTGCAATGCAGAGGCGACCCCTTCAAGTATCCTTAATCTTGTATCCCTGGCAAGCGTGCCTCGTTCGCTCCCATAAAGATAGCGATCCAAGCTCCCTTTGCTCATATAATTATACACGAGTAATGCCTCTTCATTCTCACAGCACCATCCTTGCAGTTGTAGCAGATTGCGGTGTCGTGTGTTGCTTATGACCTTAAGTTCTGATAGGAACTCAGCCTCCCTCCGATCTTTCTTTAAGTTTCCCTTCAATCTCTTCACTGCTATCATGGTTCCATCTTCAAGAACACCTTTGTACACAAAACTGTATCCTCCTTCACCAATTTGATTGTCGTTGCTGAAATTGCTGGTCGCTTTCTTGAGTTGTTTGAGAGTGTATAGTGCCACGGATGTGGTCGAATGGTCCATGGAAATCACTACAGAGCCACTATGCGGGCGAACTGTCTTGTTTCGCCCTAATTTGCTCTTCTTATTCCTTTTCCAAATGAGGAAGCAAGCACAACAAACAAGGATGGCAACTATGCCAACACCGACACCTATCAAAGCTAGCTTGAGTACAGATCCAGTGCCTTTTGCATGTTCATCATCGATTGGATAGTGAATGGTGAAATTCCATGAAAACAGAGCATGCCCTTCCATGCCATCTTCACTTACATTGTTTGTAGCAGAGAACCCAACAAACATAGTGTCATTGAAGACATTAGACAAATCGTATTTGTGAGAGAGAATTGTTGTCGAGGGCCGCTGGGATGTACTAGAGTTGGTCATCCAAACCTCTATCAGATTTGTAGAGCTATTGTAATCAACCCAAGCGGTGAAGGTGTAATTGTTATACAAAAAGAGCTGTGGATAATATGAAGGATTTTTGGAATTGGGGCTGGTATCAGAAGAATTGAGTGATTCCAAAGAGTTTATGTCAATACCAATGTGACTATCACTCACATCACCCAAGTTTGTTGAGTTGCGAGTGTCAAATTCTACGGCAAAGAAGCGTTGTGCATTGAGAGCGGTTGGGCTGACCATGCCAAAGTACCTGCCATAGCTTCCCATAGGAGCTTTTTTATAATCAGAAATAAAGAAAACCATACCGCTACCACCATTCGGATAATCTCCTGTTGTTGTGATCTTGAATGTGAAGGATGTGGAGAACGACACCATTCCGTATTTAGGGAATTTGAATCTGATGGGATCCTTGTACACCATTTTCCCTATATTTGCCTCAACAAGTGATATGGTGGTGCTCGGGTCGGGGTTCAACAAGATAGTACCATTGCTGCCAGGGACGGCAAGCTCGCCTCCATACCAAGAATCCTGCTGCACAAAGGTGATATTTGTATGATCGGCAAAGGAGGCAAAGGAAAAGCTTTGAGAAGGGTGGATGCTCTGGGCTTCATGCAGAGGCATGGAAAACACAAAAAACAGGCCGATGATGGTGATGATCATGTGCCTTATGGGATAATTGAAGGTTTGCCTTGAGGAGAAACTGGTCTGCAGCTTGGAGCTGTTCTTACCCATTTTGGTCTAAAAACATCTCAATAAATGCATTTGGCTGCCTCAAAGCTGGATGAAAGAGAGATGCAAGGAAAGAGAACATACAGAGAATGTGTTGACATTAGCAAGAAGCTTGCAATGCGGGTTCTAAATTAGTGCATAATAATTCTGCCTTCTATCACATGCAAGGTAGCCTAGCTTTACTACTCCAGTCCTTGATTCACCGCTATAGCCCTAAAAGGGTACGTTGACTTCATGCAAATTTTTGAAGGACTTTTCTGTTTTTTTTCGTGCACGTCTATTCTATTATTTTAAGACACTCATGCATTTCTTTTATTTCAAAAACCCACACAAAACTATTGTGTCAAGCACACTCTCAAACATGAGTGTGGTCCATAGAGAGTTTTCTTGGGGTACATACACATATGTGTGTACACATGAGTATGCATGTGTGATATAAACATAATACGGGGAACGTACAAAGACATACATATGTATGTGTGTACATTCTTGCATACGAAAGTATACCCATGCATGTAAATATGTCACACATACGCAAATACATACATATGTTAATTCAAGACAAGGATCCTATATGAGACAACTAAAGAGGAGCTAGCAAGAAAGGGGCTATACATGGGTCGCAAGACCAATCAATACAAGTATCTATGGCCTATAATGTCTACACTACATGCTCTCTCTCTCTCTCTCTCTCTCTCTCTCTCTGTGGATAGTTTCCTACAATGTTAAAACTCTCTTCTTCTTCTTCTCTCTCTCTCCAATGCCATTTTAGTATTGAGTTCAAGATTATCAAATAAATCTTTGAGATCTCTGGGGGATCCATGACGTTAAAATTTTTCTTCTTCTTCTCCTTCCTCTCTCTCTCTCTCTCTCTCTCTCTCTCTCTCCCCCCAAAAGACTAATAGTGTAGGCTTGGAAACCCTCATGGGATGCTCCAAAAAAGAAATCTATCACACAAGGAGGAAGAGTTCAAGAGTGACAAGAAAGTAGGGCCAGAAAGCCACAATCAAAGCACTTTATACAACGTTGAGGCAAGATAAAAAAAAAACAATACAACTAACTTAAAGGGCCGAAGTACTGAAACAAGGTACGGAGGAATTCTTTCTTGAATGAAGTCAAAAGTGATTAATTAACACTAGTTTGGTACCAAAAAGGACAGTGTGGTGTTCTTTTATCACTAATTTGATTAAAATGGTACATGAAATCTAGAAAACATCTTAAGAAATGCTTTAGAAAACTTATAAAATGTTAGCCAAAGGACTCATAATTATAATCTCTCACTTTTGTACACAATATTTTTATTTATTTTTGGCAAAACTCACAATTTGTGAGCAGATTGTAATATTCATATCATAATATTACAGAACCAACCTCAAGCTCGGATCGAGCCTTGAGATGCATAAGTTTACAAGATGGATGTTTACCGTCTCACAGTGAGGCCTATCACCCCAGAATGTGAACAAAATTTCTAAGCTTTACTTACCGTCTGTTGACAACAAGGCATGGGTAGTCCTAAACGAATCATCCAAGTTTTGCTTGCGCCTGAACGTCCATATTAGCACTTTACTTTCTTATATAATTTCTACTAAGCTTGCCACCTCAGGATCTCCTTCAAACACACGGTAGTTCCTTGTCTGCCATACATTATGGAAGAAGAAGTACCTGACAGTTTGAGTGTTGATGAGGAGGGCATGCCTTTCCAACTTCTTACCTCCAAGAAATAAACCAGTCTTGAAAAAATGAATTTTCCATGTCCTTTGGATCCACTTGCATATTTTCCCTACGAGGCCTCTGATAGACGGGTTTTGCATGAATAGGTGGGCCAGATCCTCACTAGCTAACTTGCACCCCAAGCATCAACCTGGACCAATCACTCTCTCCTGTATCTTCACCCCCGTCGGTAGAGCACCCCAAATTACCTTCCATAGAAATACCTTCATGTACTGCGACAACTTTGGCTTCTAGATGTTCTCCATTACTTGCTCCCACCATTCCTCCGGCCATTGTTTTTTCCATATCTTGTTAAGGGGGTTAGATTGATTATTCTTGTGCATCATTGTATGATATATGCCTTTAAAATGGGGTTTTCGTAAAAAGAGACTGCTTTCGGGCCATCTTCATGCATTCCATTTAAACTCCGATTCGCAAATTGGCATCACTGTTTGGTGGATACGGTGGATACAGGCGTATGCACACCAAACCCTGTAAACACTCACTTGATTTTTTGAAGAAAGCCATGTAATTCAGCCTGTGATGATTCGTAATTATGATGTAATCTGACAATACCCTCTCAACCTCTTTGGGTCTACACCCTTGTAAGTGACCGGATGGTCGTGGGAAAGCTCCCTTAACTTTTAAGTCAAAACCCTTAGTTTGGACTAAAGAGATATCATTAGCTAGAAGATTTGAAAATGTGCACTGTGGAAGCCTCTTACTGCTACAAATTGTAATCCTCTTTTCTCTTGGACTAGTAATCAGAATTCATTTTCAAGTAGCAGATTGCGTTTCTTGTCTCTTGCTCTACAATCTAAGTGTAATCATTTTCAATTCTGTTGTGGTTCGCGATGCTTTGCTTGTGAGCTAAATGCATTGATTTGAAGGTTAAAATGGTTTTTTTTTTATGTTTTGACCATGGATAAGTGTTTCTATGCTTAAGGAGGACCTTTTCGAGTACTTTTGTTTTAGCTTTCTGCACATTTTTTGTGATGGATCGTGATTTATGTACCTTCCCAGATGGTGATAGAACTTGGTAAGATTTTGCCCTTAGGTGTTGTGATACCTCTCCTTAAGTTTCGTTGCATTCCGAATTCGTTTGGAGGCCGAAAAGGCGTGATGACCTAGAACAGTGAGATTGGATGCATACTAATTGTCTGACTAGAAAGTGGTTGATTTTATTTTGTCGTAAAATGAGTAGCCCTTTGAGTTCACTTTGATGAGATTGACACTCTCATTAGGTCTCCGTGCCCCATCCCGAGTCACTTCCTTGCATATTGACATTATGTTAGTATAAAAGAGTTATGTTGCAGACGTCCGTAGCGACCCGCTAACATTGACGCCGCTACCAGGGAAACCGATACTTAGGTGGTGAGTGACTTAGTGTACAAAAAAATCTCCCTTTAAAGCTTTTGACACCCGTTCCGCTTACACATAATCAGTGAAGCAGCTAGACGTAGGTTTAGTGCTTGGTAGAGACTGGAGTCCGAAACTAGCCAGTGCTACTCCTTAAGGGAAAAGAAAGCTGTGAGTGAAGTACAAGATAGTATTTCGTTCTTTGATTTTCCCATGCTTGGAAAGGACTGTTCCACCACACACCTTGTTGTTATTTTTGTACTGTTAAGTTCATTTATGTTTGCAAATTCACTTTAGTTTATGGGAGTAGGTTAGGAAAAAAATTACACCATCATTTGGGGCCAAAAGGATCGAGGAAAAAACTGTCAAAAACCTTATTTTGGTGTTGAAGACCATAACTCTGAAAAGTTAAAGAATTGATGGTCAGAGCTTCAAAACTAAACCAAACCCAACAAAACCTTCAAAAAGGGGATAAAAATACTGTCTAAAAACAGATTGTGCAGGAAACTTTTAAATTGCTTGCCAAACATGGATTGCGATCCATGTACCTTTGCGGCAAAATGTGCTAAGGATGGTGGTAGGATCAAAACTAAGCAAAAGTTTACTTGCAAAATGGTGAACATTGCAGGATTCAGTTTGTCTTCTCAAAAGAATTCAATGTCCGGTGGAATTTGCCAAGAAACCAGGCAAAGCTATGAATGACATACCTAAATCATCATAAATCAAAACAATGATAGATCACAGGCAAAACATGAGTCCAAAAAGTGGTTGCCAGAAACAGATATGGTCAAAACAAAAAAAACATGGCCATAAACTAAAAAATGGGGCAAACTAAGGAAAAACATGTCCAAAGTCGACCAACGCAATCCATGTACCTTTTTACCCAATATAAGCAAAAACCATGCCATCTGATTCAGTATGTTCAAGAAAGCCAAGCCATAAAGTTTCAAACCATTTGAATCCCAAAATCCACTTCAAAAAGCCAAAAATCTCTAAATCTGCAAATGGTTTCCAAAATTTAGCCCAAGTGTCAAACCATTGATCCAAATCCCAAATTTTTTGGACCAAGGCATAATCTAGGTGAACCCAACCGTATCATCAGATTTCCAAAATGTTGTCCAACATGGATCACGATCCATGTACCTTCAACCCTAAATCCAGAGAAAATTTCTCGATAGCATCTCCTTATGCCCAAGAACAGCTTCCCAAAGTTAGAATTTTCAAATGCTTCCCAACATGGATCTCAATCCACGTTCCTTTTTGCAAAAATTCATCTGCTACATTACAATCTTATGCATGTAGTAATCCTAGATGCACTGGTGAAATTTGGTCAAATTTGGAGTAGTTTTGACAAAGTTATGCTCATTTTTTCATTCTATGGCCAGGTTTACAGTTTTCGACAATTTTGATCAATGGCTAAAACCTATTTTCACTTGCTAAAATTGGCAACATGATGCCTCAAAGGAAATCACAAAGGGAGTGGAATACGGCACCCTATGAGATAACCAATATCTCATCAAATGAAAAATCTCACCTCACTGAACATGTACTTGAAGCAATTCCGGCGAACATCTTCATCGGAAGGTTTCAAGCAGCAGATGGAGAAATTGTAAAGACGACTATCTTTCCACAGGAAATGTGGACTTTTCACCAAAAACCAGAAGTGCAAGCAGGGGCCAAGTGCCTACAACTAGACAACTTCTTACGACTCCCTCCTTGGGGGACGGACTTCAGACGATCTCACGAGCTCATAAGTTCAATTCAGTACAATGGGGAAGCAACTCTGACAGACAAGGATGGGGCAGTCGTCAAGGTAAAGATCATAGCAAAAATTATCAATGAAGCCCTCCACCTGCCGCAAGGGACGCACAATCTATTGCAGAAAACGAAGGCAATAGACAATGATAAAGCCTTTTTGAAGCAATGAGGCCACAAGCTGACGTATCAAGACCTGATCTACTTAGGAACTAAACTGCCATTGCGCCTTATATCGCAACATTTCAAGGAATAGAAGCTGCCTAGATATATTGAACCTTTGTTTCATATGGCAGTGGTAATGGCGATGGGCTTGGCTGAAGGCAGGGTGGTCAGTTGCGACTTTGGCAACTATCTTCTTGACACTATTGTGTAAGCAAACTAAAGGGGACTCAAAGAAGTAAAGCCACCATGAACGGGGGACCAATGCTCACACGTATAGCCTATCAAGCACTGGGAATGATCAAGGATCTGCCACCTGCCGAAGTAGAGATAGATCTGACCCACAGATCCAAAAGAGCTGTAAGACTAGTGGCAGGACCTCCTACAAAGCCGAAACTAGAAGTCAAACAGACAAGGCAAAGCGCATCGCTAAAGGATTCTGAGAGCGAGAAGATCGAGTCAGATGCTCGGAGTAGCCAGGAAGAGGGGTCCCACCCAAGAGACACTCCTTTGGAGTACTAGTCTTTGGAGGAGGAGCAGGACAACCCATATATACACACTGGGATATACCCAATTGAAGAAAAAGGTTGCGCACTTGGCAGAGGCTATCTCCATTACTCATGCCAGAAGGACAATGGAAGAAGCTCAGGCATTGAGGGAAAAGCTCCGCCAACAAAAAAAGATCAGCATCAAACCCAAGGAACAAAAGCGGATGATGAGCAAGAAGAGGATGAAGCCTAGAGTATTCCACTGCTACGCAGTCACCAGAGGCTTTGGAAAGGATCAAGCAACAAAAGAGGCAGGAAGCTAAAGAAAAATGAGAAATTGCCAGCGCCATGTAGCAACACATTCACAATGAGCTCAAGCGAAAGATGGAACAGAGTCAAAAAGAAGAATCAAAGAAGCCACGTGTCGATGATCTCGAATCATCTGACGAATCTAGTCAAAGTAAAAAAGAGGAAAGTCACTTGCAAGGAGAGGAACAACACGACACAAAGGACCAACAAGGTGAAGACCTTGGTTCTCCCAAGGACACTGAGCCACTTCCAGAGACTTCGAAAAAAAAGGAGCAAGTGCAGGATTGTCGAGAAAGGGGCGGAGGGAAAGCAGATGGAACACAAAACGGATCAAGAAACGGAGTTCGCACAAACAAATCCTGCCACAACCTCTGATGCTCTAAAAGATTCGAAACAAAGAGTAAAGAAAGCTGAGGTGGCTGAGCAATCGGATCAGGGCCAAAAGAACCAGCATAGGCCAAGATCACCACGATCACAAGCGGCCATGGAAGAAGGAGCGGAGATAGTCAAATCCTTTGAGATTGACGCTCACTTAGAGCAGATCAAGCTACAATTTCAATGTCAAAGGGCTCTTTACAACCTAAGAGAGCTGGAGTTAGAAGACAACAAAAAGGAAGCATCTAGAACGGCAGCAAAATCCTTGCAGTTAAAGCAACAAATCGAAGCACTAAAGAAGGCACAAATCCAGGCACAATTGAAGTTGCAGAGAGAACAGGAGAATGCAGCGTACTATTACAAGGAAGTGCAACAATTCAACGAGGCAAACTCTGCATTGCAGATAGAGCAGCAACGCCTCGAGGAGTAGCACCAGAGAACGAGAACAAAATGCGAAGCTACAAGGCTCGTATGCGGTGGTTAGGAGATCTCTAACTCAGCTCCTAGCCATAGAAGAGACCTCCTCCTCCTCAACGACGAGTGCAGGATCTACTTCCTTGAGCCAAGAAATCAAACAGTTGAAAAAAGCCCTAAAACAAGAGAAATATGATAGATAGATCATGACGGCAGGTCATAGGGCCCTACAATAGGCCAAGGATGAGGAAATGGACAAAGCAACTGGCTGAGGCAAGAGGGGAATTAGCATCTTTGAGAGCAGATTAGCCAAAATATCAACAGACCCTAGGGGAATTTGAGCAAGGAGGAGGATTCGAACAATCAACGTTTGAAGCTCATCAATCAGAGGTGCCCATTACCAGCATTGGAAAAGGCACGCACGAATCTGCAGATCCAGCCACGACATCCACTTCGGAGTTGACAAGGGATGAAATTCAGTGTTGGATCTTAGAAGTAAAGGACCCTTCACTCAAGGCGTATATGCAATATGAATTGAAGGTGCTGGAATCGACTGCCCTCCTCATGATCACTCCAGATGAGATAGTAAAAAATCATGGGCACGAGAATATCGCACTGCCATTGATGCGGCAAGAAGTTAGATTATGGCAAAAAAAGATGCTCCCCGAACTTGAACCAAACAGCAGAGGGGACTACAGAGAGGTTCCTGTTACGGCCCTTCAGATTTAGGCCATCCTAAACAATCAACCCCTTTGGCGGAGAAAATGGTTCGATCAGCGACCAACTGATGAAACATATTACAGGAACACTCCCCAGCATCTC
This sequence comes from Adiantum capillus-veneris, assembly GCF_014529385.1. Lineage (NCBI taxonomy): Eukaryota > Viridiplantae > Streptophyta > Polypodiopsida > Polypodiales > Pteridaceae > Adiantum > Adiantum capillus-veneris. Next base: position 70,208,662 of record NC_140942.1, on the reverse strand, counting down.
AAGATCGACCCCACTTACTATCCCATCAGACGGCGATCCTGGGATAGTTTTTACATTTGGCAAAGGAAAAGACCAGCAGTGCTAAACTACCCGGTAATTACAAAGCCTCTCAATAACAACCCACCATCCGTGCATTACATAAATCAAACTCTAAAAGGGGTAATCAACATGATGAAGGAGATCTAAGATCTCGGCTGCCAGATGCTTGTAAAGATTGCCAAAATTCTTATCACATGCATTACAGCTTTCCCTGGCAAGTTTTTATCGAAGGTACGCGGGGCATTTGCTGGAATATGGAGACAGAAGTCCCAAGCAGGAATGTCATCATGGGATTGTACGCAAGAGTCATGTTTCTGTCCTCTCATTACATGCAGACCTTTGAAGAGGCTTTCATAACAGGCTTCTTCGAAGTGGACTCTTCCATATTCAATCCACTGACAAAAGATCTGCCAGCCCGCCACATTGCCTATCAAAGTACCCTCAGTAATAATCCCTTTAGAGAGCTGGCCACCAAAGTCGAGATTGAAGCATGAGCTCAGAAATTTAGAAATCTCACTGCAACACGCGAAAGAAGGCAGTGGACTCGCTCAGAGACAGCTTGCACGAGGACGTGCAATGAATAGGAAGGGGGGAATGTTTGGTGGATACAGGCATATGCAGGTGTATGCACACCAAACCCTGTAAACACTCTTTTGTTTCAAAGAAAGCCATGTAATTAGACAATACCCTCTTTACTTCTCTGAGTCTACACCCTTGTAAGGGGCCGAATGGTCGTGGAAAAGCCCCCTTAACTTTTAAAGTCAAAACCCTTAGTTTTGAGGGAAGATTTATCATTAGCTTGAAGAATCATGCATGGTGGAGGCCTCTTACTACTACAAATTGTAATCTTCTTTTCTCCTGAGTTGGTAATCAGAACTCGTTTCCGAATAGCACATTGCATTCCTTGTCTCTTGCTCTATAATCTAAGTGTAATCATTTTCAATTCTGGTGTGGTTCGCGATACATGGTTTGTGAGCTAAATGCATTGATTTGGAGGTTAAAATGGTTGTTATTTGATATTTTGATCATGGATAAGTGTTTCTATGCTTAAGGAAGACCTTTCCAAGTACTTATATTTTAGTTTTCTGCACATTTTTTGTGATGGATCGTGATTTATGTACCTTCCCAGATGGTGACAAAACTTGGTAGGATTGAGCCCTTAATTGTTGTGATACCTCTCCTTAAGTTTCGTGGCGTTCCTGGATTCATTTGGATACCGAAAAGGCGTGATGACCTAGAGTGGTGAGATTGGACGCATACTGATTGTCTGACTAGGAAGTGGTTGATTTGCTTTTGTCGTAGAACGAGTAGCCCTTGAGTTGACTTTGGTGAGATTGACACTCTCATTAAGTCTCCATGCCCCATCCCGAGTCGCTTCCTTGTATATTGACATTATGTTAGTACAAAAGAGCTATGATGTAGACGTCCGTCGCGGCGACCCACTAACACCAAGGACAAGGTAGATAAGGAGCTGGCCGATGAACCACCAAAAATGGAGAAACAAAACGTGGTACTCAGACGCACCAATGAGACAGAGCGCCTTAATACAAACAACACGTATGTGGAGCTTTATAAGTTCAATAATGGAGAACACACTCTATTACAGATGTGACGAGCCCCGCATCAAGGAATTGACTGACAGAAAAAATTTATATGTTTACTCGTACACGGAGGGGAGAAGTATTCAGGTGGTCATAATAGACAAGTATGGCCAAAAGTACTCCCCAATGGATCGTAAGGAATTAGAGAGATATACATATTTTGGAGGACCACTCCACCAATCCTATGCAAATCCGGAAAAGTTAAAAACCACGACTACTGACTCATGTGAGCCCCTTGAGAACCAGGTCGGAGGAGCCTTTTGGACAACGAGTCCCAAACACAGGGCCTTTAGGATCAATGGCGTCTAGGGCTTCCATGAACACGAATAGAGGCAGTATTGTTCGTGATGTCACTTACACCACTAGAATCCCTCTGACTATTACACGAGATCGACTTGATGATAGGATACCACTAGTAGTACCAAGAGGAGATTATGAACCTAGAGAAGCCACACCAGGTGGACCAAGTGCTGCTACAATGGTTGCAGATACCAGACGTATGCAACCATCTCAGGTGAAAAAAGGCGTACCCAAAAAGTATAATGGATCGAGAGATCCGTATGCCCATGTTTCAATCTTCAAACAAGTGTTGAGAGAAGAACAGGTAACTGATTTCCACACTCAATATGAAGGATTTGGGTTGACATTAGAAGGTACTACCTTGACTTGGTTCCAACCATTAAATAGCTTGGAATTTCCAAGTATTGAGAAACTTCTCTGAGAATTCGCTGAGGAATTCTCAAAAAGAGGGATCAAGAATAACACTATCTCCTAGATCTATGCATTTAGGCAAAAGGAAAAAGAGAAAGTGAAGGAAGCATTGCTTTGTTTCAAGAAGTACATAGAGAGATACCCTGCTTGAGAATTACCTCAGGATGAAAGACTCAGTCCTTTTCATAGAAGTATTGCAAAATGATACACTTAAAAAGGACTTGCACTTGAAGGCATGTGTAACTTTTGAGCAAGTCACGAAAGAGGCATTGTATCTGGTAGATAATTGCAAGGCATACGGGGAGCTGACTGAAGACACAGATCCGAGGACGAGTAGCACCTCTTCAACCACCAGTGAGTCCACAACAAAATTGGCAAGGAAAAACCCAATTGTGCCGGACGTTGATCAAATGATTGAGGAAGTGATCAGAAGGATAAACCAAGGAAACAGGACAAACCCAAACACACGACAACCGCCCACCCAAAAATGTGACACATGTGGAGGAGATCATCCAACCTAGTGGTGCAACCTTCAACAAAGGCAAGGAGTAAACGCATAGAAAATATTGAAGTGGTGTGCTACAAAAAAAAATTGGACAAACCATGAAACTCACGAATGTTTCTATAATCAAGACTATGTTAGAGAGAGACAATACGGACCACACGGAGAGCAACAATTTCCACCCCCTCCAAGGTACCAAGTAGGGCCAAATAAATCTATTCTAGGGCAAGAGAAAGCTCAACCTGTGTTGGGACATCAACCTCCCTTACCGCCACAGGAAAATAGGGCTATGGTAAGGATTTCTCAACCCACAGAACCGCCTTCTGATAAGAGTATGGTCCAAGTAGTCTTCTATCGGGAGGAATCAGACAATACTTAAGTCCAAGTAGTCTTGTATCGGGAGGAATCGGAAAATACTTACGAAAGGGGATTTGATGGGAATGCATATGCTCCAGAGGGACATAATGCATGGATAATTCCTAAAGAGATACCGAGCCCTCATACATAGCATAACCAACTAAAAACCATTACTTCGTCGATGAGAATATGCTTATGTTCATGGGAAAATCAGGGCTGCAAACCTAAAGGGTATCCTCCTAGAGCAGGACAACCGATGGGGGCTCCACAAGCTTCTCCACCACCTGTAGAACCATGCTATGAATGTGGTGGTGATCATTGGGTGAGAGTTTGTTCAAACAAAGGAGAAAGGGTAAAAAAATTTGGATTCTGTGAGGGATGTACGACTGACCATCTCATTCCACACTATCCAAAAAACCCTGACAACAAGGGAAAAGCAACCATGAACAAGATGGGGATGGTGCCAAGCTCAAGTGGATCAAAAATAGAACCGAACATTCCGATAAATGCTGTCGGTAGAGCTCAAGCACATGAGGCCGCAAGGAACATCCCAACAAGCCAAACAGAGATAGAAAATTTGTCTGTCCGAACCCCTAGGAAATCCTGGAAAGCAAAACAAGACAAGATGAAAACCAAAAGAGAAAAGGAAAAAACGACATTGGAAACCAAGTTACTGAAAACAGAGGAACAATTGCAAAGGGAAAGAGACTGTAAGGGAAACAACGAGATAAAAAAACCATCAGATATACCACCAGGAGAGTCTGTCTTGGTAGACAAGGTGTTCAAACCTTTGGATGCTATTTTGAAATCTTACAAGGCAAGTCTAAAGCTTAACCAAACCCAAGAGGATAGGTGGTTAACGTACCCTCATTCAGGCTATGAGAAAGAGAGACTAAAGATGTGGAAGGAGCTCATCCAAGCCTCTCAAGCGCTTATGGAACCATCAGTTCCTACTGATCCAAAAACTGAGGTATTAATCCGAGAAAAGACTCAACAGTTAGAGGGGTGGGGAATTGAAAAGAAAGACCGACCAGATTTTGTAGACAAAACACCATTGGATACAAGGGTGGCAGCCAATACAACAGATGGAAGGTATTCTCAAGCACCACTGCCAATTCCAGAAGTAGAAGAACAATGGCCTCAAGAGCTATGGGAACAGATCAGGAATAGAAAAGATGGAAGTGCTACAATTCTATCATCTCCGAGCCCAGAGATTCACTTCGAGCATGAATCTACCCAAATGACATCAGATCACTATATGGCGATGCAGGGACAACGATATCGGAGGACTGTAAACCTCATTCATTGAAGACTTTACCTTCATTTATTGGGACCCATGAAAATTGATCGGAGGTGAAGGAAGTACAATCTCAATGGAAAGCCAATCCTAAGATGATGGATACTAAAACTCTTCACAAGATGATGTCATCCCCTATCCGTTGTACACTAACTCTGTTAGAGTTACTGCACATTAGACCGCATCTTTTGGATGAGGTTGGGAGAAATTTGGAAAAAATAGCGTTGGTAATTCCATCACCCGAGGCTTCTCCAAACACACTAAAGACACAACCCTCGAAACAAACTAAACATGAGCCAATACCATTGAACAAGGTAGGGGATTATTGTGAAGGTGAAGAAGGAAATACTACTCTGCCAGTGGAGCACAAAGAGGTTAAGTCAATAGCAATATTGGACAGCGGTGCTAGAATAGCCATAGCTACCAAAGCAATGTGGAAAAAATAGGAAAAACCTGCTCTCCAAAAGACTACGATGAAACTTCAATTGGCAGATGGGTATCTAGAAAGACCCATTGGCATCTTGGAGCAGATTGTGGTAACCTCTTGCAGAATTGCATATGAACACACTTTTGCTAGTATGAATTTCGATGAGAGCAGCAATTTCCATATCATATTGGACAGACCATTCATGCGTTAGCTCAAAATGGTGCAAGATTGGGGTTACAACTATATCTATCTAAGGAACAAGGATGTCACTACGAAAATTAATGTCGCAGATCATAGCTATAGAGATGTAGAGCAAATACCAGGAGAAAACTTGAACTCCACAATTGACCGCGAGGGGGGAATACCGGCTTGGCTCCAGAACAAAGCTCACCAGTGGATAGGAGAGGCTTCCAAAGGTGGAAGTTTAAAAAGGAAAAATTGCATTTTGATAGGACTGTACAAGCTGAGGCATATATACCAGAGCCTTTTCCAGAAGAGAGGTTCGAACCTTTTGGATGGCAACAGATACTAGCCACACTTGATGTTTGTGTAAACGAGGTGACCGTCACCAAATTTTGTGATGAGGAAGGATATGATATCATTCCATTCCAGATGATGGGTGTCAGCCTAAATCCAAAGTCAGAGTGGGAAGTCACTGACAAGGATAGGGTTGCCGAGTGCCGATGCATAGTGGATGAAATCTCAATAAGAGACCTTGATCAAACGGATGAAGAAGATTTCCAAGACTCGACTGATAAGCTGCTAAAGGATAATGCAGATGACGAGTTGTCTAGTAGCTCAAGTCAGAACATCAAACGGAACGATCAACGGGTGATCTACTATGACTTCCCGAACCAAAACCGTCGAAGACAATGCACATATCAAGATAAACGTAGAATTAACCGAAACGAGCAGGACGAGGACTCAGTACCTCTGTAAAATGACAAAATGTAGTACTTAAGGTTAGTAGAAGCGACGGACTGCCTCAAGGACGGGATATCAAAAGACTACATGAAACCGGACTCAACCAAAACAAAATCGGAAAAAACGAACACACAAAAACCAAAAAAGAAAGCAATATCAAGAAATCGATGAAGTTGTCCAAAATGGAGCACAAAGTTAAATACAATGAACTGAAACGAGCCTTGAAGGAAGTTTGGACAACAGAAATGAAAACTGACGAGGAATCGAATGATGATAAATTCAATGCACCTTCCCACTATAAGAAGTATACCATTCATGATAGGAAAATCGTGGTGCAAAAACCCAAATGAGATCCCAAGGAACCAGGAACTTCATATGATGGGCCTGAAAAAGCCAAATGCATCAACTTAGGAGAACCACGTGAGGAGCCTAAACCGATATACATTGCCACGGACCTTACGGACGAGGAAGAGCAACTTCTAGTCAATACGCTCAGACGATACAAAGATGTCTTTTCATGGTCCTACAAAGATCTAAAAGGGATAGATCCTGAGATCAGTCAACACACGATACCCCTTAAGAGTGATGCCAGACCACGCAAACAACGTCCTTACACGTACAATGAAACTTTTGCCAAGAAAATTACAACAAACTGAAGGACGCTAAGTTTATCTACGAGATTGATCACATTGATTAGGTGTCCCCTATTGTGGTGGTACCCAAAAAGAATGGAAAACTGCGTGTCTGTGTAAACCTCAAACAAGTAAATGCAGCCACCATCAGGGATACTTATACACTGTCAATAGCAGATCATGTTATTGAGAGGGTAGCAGGGAAAGAGGCCTATAGTTTCTTGGATGGGTTCTTAGGATACAAACAGTTGATGATTAAAGCTGAAGATCATCATAAGACAGCTTTTGTGACAGAGTGGGGTGTATTTGCCTACAAGGTAATTCCTTTCGGCCTGACCAATGTCCTTGCCACATTTCAAAGACTAATAAGCCACGCATTTAAAGAATATCTCATACAATTTCTGGAGATTTATATGGATGATCTTTGTGTATATTTTAATCTAAGAAGTGACCACATCACTCATCTAGGAAAAGTCTTTGAAAAGTGCAGAACGTATTGTATTTGCTTAAACCCAAAAAAATGTGTCTTCATGGTAAGACAAGGTAAAATTTTGGGCCACATTGTGTTCAAAAATGGAATTTCAACTGATCAAGATAAGGTACAAATAATTGCTGCACTACTGAGACCAACGAAGATGAAAGAAGTGCAAGCATTTATGGAGCATTTCAGATACTACAGGTGTTTCATATATATGTATGTTGTAATGGTTAAGCCGTTGTACGTCCTCATTGCTAAGTTCAAATGGATGGAGGAATGTGAGCAAGCTTTCCAAAAATTGAAGCAGCAATTAATTTCTGCTCCAATTTTGCAAGCCCCTGACTAGAGAAAAATCTTTCATGTTCATGTGGATGCATCAGCCTATGCCATCAGATGCATATTAGCCCAGCCAGGAGAGAAGAAAATGGATTTTCCCATTTGCTACTCTAGTCGGAAGCTAAACAATGCAGAGAAAAATTATACCACTATGGAAAGAGAAGGTCTAGGGATGATATATACTGTCAAAAAATCTAGACACTACCTTCTAGCAAACAAATTTGTTTTCTTCATGGATCAGCAAGCACTGCTATATCTAGTAAACAAACCTTGCAACAATGGAAGAATTGTTTGTTGGTTTATATTATTGCTTGAGTTTGACTTCACGGTAGTCATAAAAAAGTGGACCACACACACGAGAGCAAATTATCTTTCAGGAATATTTCATGGGGAAGCACCCAAGGGTGTTGATGATGATCTTCCTGATTCGTATCTGTTTAACATTGAAATGGTACTGAGATGGAGCGAAGAGGTCATTCCTCTAGTCACAATCGGCTCATTAGAGATAGAAAGACAACCATCAATTATACATCAAGCACAAAATCTCCAACTTTTAGCAGGATGGCTGTACAAACACGGTAAGGATGGGATATTGAGACTATGTGTATAGCCTGAAGAATCCACCTACTACGTGAAACAGGCTCATGTACAAAATACTGGATTTCACAATGGAGAAACACAGACAGGCCAACGGTTAAAGAGATTGGGAATACACTGGCCAAACATGGGACACATTGCCCATACATATGTAAAATCCTGTGATAGCTATACAAAACAACCTCCAGTGGAACATGCCACCCTGTTTAGAGTAGTACAAGCACCCAAATGGAGTACTCACATAGTTGAGTACTTAACAAATAAAACCTTCCCAGAGGAATGGGGCAAAGCAAGAATGAAAATTGTAGAAGAAGAGGCCAAAAACTATCTTCTCATTGCCAACCAACTGTATAGGCGAGGAAAGGACAAACAGCTACGGTTGTGTGCTACACAAAGCAAATATTACATTATCTTAGATCAAGTACATTCAGGACAGCCAGGAGGACATCTCTCTGTTGATAAAACGGCAAAGCTTGTGCTACACTCAGGCATATGGTGGCCAACCCTGTTTATGGATGCAGATACATAGGTCAAACGATGTGATGAATGTCAATGCACAAAACCACCCCAATAGAGAGATGAAATGCCACTCAGGCCAATGATGGGAGTACGTGCTTTTGCCAAATGGGGCATTGACTTCATTGGTCCCATTATACCTCCGGGATACAGGACGCACGTGCAATACATCATAGCAGTAACAAAATACATGATGAAATGGACAGAAGCAAAAGCGACCCAAAAAATCGATGCAAGAACTACAGCTCAGTTCCTTTTTTAGCACGTCTTTACGAGATATAGACTATGTATCGAAATAGTAAGCGATAGGGGAACACACTTTTTAAACGACGTCATTGAAAGCCTTTTGAAGAATTCATGGTGGTCCATTGCAAATCGGCACCTTATCATCCGCAAGCTAACGGGCAAGCAGAGAGTACCAAAAAAATCTTATGCACCGTACTCACCAAAATAGTCAATGACTCGAGGAACGATTGGGATCAAAAGCTACACATAGCCTTATGGGCTTATAGAGTAGCTTTTAAAACTTCCATCAACACGGCTCCCTTTAACCTGGTATTTGGGATTAATGCAATACTACCATTGGATTTACCAATCAAAACCCTAAGAGTGGAAACACAATTGGGATGGACGGGCCATGAGCTATCGGAGAGACTAGAGACCCTGGAAGAATTAAATGAAACCCGACTTAGAGCAATAGCTGGGATATATGCTAAAAAAGAACAAATAAAATCTTTCCATGATCAATACGTGATCGGCAAGGAGTTCCAAAAAGGGGATTACTTTTATACCCTCAACAACACTCCAAAAAAACTCAAAAAGCGAGGGATGGGGCCTTTTGTAATACATGACATATCACAAAGTGGATCCATCAAGCTTGCAACATTAGCAGGAGAGGAGATGCCTAATTGGACGAGTGGCTGCAGATTAAAGAATATCTTCTTCCGCTGACACCAGAAGAACTCGCAACACTACACGTAGCAGCTCAGTGCAAAAGACTGGCACAAGATATTCGAGAACAGGCACAGCAGGAAGCCAAAATCCGAATATTAAAGCGCAAAGAGCAAGCAAGCTTTTAGAGGAAAGCTCAACAGAACGAGGCTATTGATACTACACCGATGGCATCCATACAAATGACAGCTACATGGTTAGGAGGAATGGATCTACGCATTAATTTACAACTTGTAGATGGCACCAACGAGCGAGCATTAATGGACACTGGGCCAGAGCTAATGTGGCTAATTACTCCACTTTCAGAAAAATCATGTGGGAGCCTCTAATGCCAAACACTATGGGGTTCAAAGTAGCAAACAAAGGCAGTATGGACAGTCTGGGCCATATAGATTTACCAATCACTATTGATGGAACAATTTATCCGCATCAATTTCATGTGGTCCACAATCAGCATCTTAACGAAGCAGTTATTCTGGGAGTGCCATGGATGCGCACTTATCAAGCCACGCCAAACTGGCAGGACAATACCTTACTACTCAAAAAAGCGGACCAATCTTTTGCCACGTCCTTTGTACCAACAGACCATGTATGGGAACCTCTACCATCACCACATGCACTCGCTTAGCAATAATCCACAACCATGGCCAAGAAAACATCGGTCAAAAAATCCATCATGCAAACCCATCCTAGGAAATTGTGGATACCAAAACAACAAAACAATACAAGTCCGCTTACATTACCTACACAGAAATCAAACCTCGCCAAATTGCCTACAGCTTTTGTCAAACAAACTAGGCCAATGCAATACAGCCCTCACCTACCCAACAATGTCAAGTGGGTATGGAAACCAAAACAAACTCGCTCACACGATGCCTGTTCTAGAGAATCCATAAGCAAGCAATTTTAGTGGCAACCAAAGCAAAGCCAACTAGCAAAATAGCCAGCAACACCAAAACTTCTGCAGGTCACCGTCAAACACAGGGCGCGTCTTCTCCAATTACTACTGTTTGGACCACGTAGCTTCAATGCAACTTCGCCACCAACAGCCACTGAACATATTGTTCAGCACCTCTCTCTCACACAGCATTTTGTTTCCACATGCATATCCTCATTTAGCATCATAGAGCCACATTATACGACTATGCATAGACAGTGCTTTATTCCCATGCACTCTAACACATGTTCGTTGGGGATGACTCACTCTAGGAAGGGGGAAAAATGTGGTAGGATTATTATTTGTATATTATTATTATCAATTTTTTTCTTTTTTCTTTTTTCTTTTTTCTTTCCTTTCTTCTTCTTTAAAACAAGTTTTTCAGAGCCTTACAAACTCTGAGTTGGCATAATCATGAGCCATACCGTCACCATCCAATACCAGAATAAGAGTATGTATATAAGCGAGGCTACACTAATTTTGGCTAATTTTTGACTAGCTAATAATGATTGTAAACAATTTTCTTTTAACAAAAAAGAAAAAAATGATAAATAATCAACAAAAATTGATAAGTCGAGCCAGGAAAGTCGGAATTGCCTTTTGAAAGCAAACGCCAAAACTTCAAAGCAAGGACTTCAAACATGGCAAATATGGAAAGATTCGACACAAGATGAATTTTGAGCCAAATTCTAAAGGATCAAAACTGCAGACCAAAGGCCATTTGTCAACAGAGTGTCAGAATGATCAACGGTTTGAGCCGCATGTGATATGAACAACAAGATATGATCAATAGAGGTAAGTATAAATGGGGCATTCTGGGTAGACTAGGAACATATAGTCAAATGGGGCAACATAAGCTCATTTGCATTCAGTGAAGGAGTACGAGCGGAAGTGCGACGCGAGAGAGAGTGCGAGAAGATGCGCACGACGATATGGTGAACTCGCTCTACTGTAATGTGTAGAGCATAGTGAGTTCTTATTAGGTTTTAACAAAAGAATATGTGTACATACCTGGCGGCCCGCCCACTTATCTGGGCGACCACATTGGGCTTTATACCCCAACAACCTCCCACTTAAAGTCCAATGTGGTACTTTAAGTGTGAGAGAAGATACTATACAAGCTAATATACAAGAGATGTAGAGAAGTGATGTACTACCCTACACCTATCTGCTTGCGAAAATGCGCAAAGCTCTCTGAGGGAAGTCTTTTTGTAAGTAGATTAGCAGGATTTTCTGTGGTGTGAACTTTGACAAGCTGAAGTTGCTTATCCTCAAGCATTTCCCTGATGAAATGATACTTCACATCCACATGCTTTGTCTTTGAGTGATAAACTGGATTGCGAGCCAATTGTATAGCACTTTGACTATCACAATATAACACAGGCATCTCTTCTTTGATTCCCAAATCTGTTACTAGTCGATTAAGCCAAATTGATTCTTTGCATGAATCTGATGCTGCAACATATTCAGCCTCTGTAGTAGACTGAGTAACACAATCTTGTAATCTAGAGTGCCATGATACTGCTCCACCAGCCAATGTAAAGACATACCCTGACGTAGACCTTCGGTTGTCTAAGTCACCTACATAATCTGAGTCTATAAAACCCTTTACACTTAGCTCCTGACTCCCATAGCATATACGCATACTCTTTGTAGCTTTCAAGTATCTCAATATTCCTTTCACTGCCACTGCCTCCCAATGTTTCTTGCCTGGGTTTGACATGTATCGACTTACTACTCCCACTGCAAATGCAATGTCTGGGCGAGTAGCAATCATTGCATACATCAAACTACCCACTGCAGACGCATATGGAATCTTATCCATTTCAGCCTGTTCTTCCTCAGACACAGGACAATCTTGTTTGCTAAGTTTCACATATGGTGGCAATGGAACACTCAGTGCCTTTCCCTTCTCCATATTGAAACATTGCAAAACCTTGTCAATATACTCTGTTTGAGATAACCAAATCAACTTCTTTGATCTGTCTCTCTCAATGCACATACCAAGTATATGACTTGCCTCACCCATGTCTTTCATGTCAAACGATTTTGCCATCTTTGACTTCAAAGCTGAAATTTCTTCCAAGTGCTTGCCAGCAATCAACATGTCATCCACATACAAAATAAGGATCAGCCAACTACCATCCTTAGCCTTCTTTGTATATAGACAGTGATCGAACTCACTACGTTTGTAGCCTTGAGAAAGCATAAACTTGTGGAATTTATGGTACCATGCCCTCGGTGATTTTTTAAAGCCATAAAGACTCTTTAACAACTGGCATACCCAATCTTTCTTGCCTTTCTCAACAAACCCTTCTGGCTGCTGCATGTAAATTTCCACATCTAAATCACCATGAAAGAACGCTGTCTTGACATCCATTTGGTGCAACACCAAATCTAATATGGCAACCAATGCAAGAAAGCATCTCAATGTAGTCATCTTGACCACCAGAGAGAAGACTTCATCAAAGTCAATGCCTTGTTCTTGCTTAAAGCCCTTGGCAACAAGCCTTGCTTTGTACTTTGGCTGACTATCATGAGCGGTGATCTTATACCTGTAAACCCATTTACAAGGTAGAGCCTTTTTGCCCTGTGGTAATTTAACTAGCTTCCATGTCTTGTTGTTATGCAGAGCTGTCATCTCTGACTGCATGGCCAATTGCCAATTCTCGGAGTCCTTCATTTGCACTGCTTCCTTGTAACAGGAAGGCTCATTGCAATCAGTCAACATGACATAGTTCGTAGATGGAACAAACCTCTCAGGAGGTCGCGTGACACGTCCAGATCTATGCACAATAGGTGGCTCAGGCTTAGCCACAACCTGTGGTTCCACTCTATCTTGTCCTTGCTCCTCTTGAGCCCTGACATTTTGTCTTGCACGTGCAGGTCCATCTTCTTGAAAGACAACTCTTCTAATCTCCTCAACCCTCTCTGGTTTAGAATGATATTTGGATTCATTAAAGTGAACATCATTGCTGCGGACAACCTTTCTGGATTCGAGATCCCAAAGTCTGTACCCCATCTCACCAGAATTACCATAGCCTAGAAAGATGCACTTTCTACTCTTTGGCTCAAGTTAATTTGTTCCTAAATTCCTTTGGAACGTGAGTGTATGCCTCACAGCCAAAGACTCTGAGATGCTTGTATGAGGGCATTTTGCCTGACCATACCATCTCTGGCACTGAATCCTTCTGCAAAACCTTGCCAGGAGATCTATTTACAAGATGAAGAGCTGTTGATACATCTTCAGCCCAAAACCCATTTGGCAGCTGTGCATTAGACAACATACTTCTGACCTTCTCTTGTATGGTCCTATTCATCCTCTCAGCAACACCATTTTGAGGAGGATTGTAAGGAGTAGTAAGTTCACGTTTTATACCTTTTGACTCACAAAAGTCCTGAAAGGCCTTTGAAACATACTCTCCACCATTGTCAGTGCGTAAGCATTTAAGCTTCTTGCCACTCTGATTCTCCACAAGTGTCACAAACATTTTGAAAACACTAAACGCTTCATCCTTGTGCTTGAGAAAGTAAACCCATACTTTCCTCGAGTAATCATCTATAAATGTCATAAAGTAAGAAGCTCCCCCTAGAGATAGGTTAGGCATAGGTCCACACAAATCACTATGAACAGGTGCCAACTGTGTATCTCTTCTACTGCTTCTATGCTTATGTGGCTGCTGTGTTTGCTTACCATACAGACAATGTTCACAGAATTCAAAATCATTAAATGAAAAGCCAGGCAAATAACCAGAACGAGACAAGATTTCCATTCCCTTCTTGGACATATGTCCTAACCGGCTATGCCACAAAGAAACGTTCGGCTGCTCGGTTACATTGATTACATTTTTAGAGACATTTGATACATAAATCATGTAAAGTCCTCCAGACTTTACTCCATGTGCTACTGTCATAGAACCCTTGGATATCTTCCACATGTTCTGTCCAAAAATGATGACGTAGCCAGCATCATCAAGTAAACTTGTGCTGATCAAGCTCTTTGTAATTGCGGGAACATGTCTCACATTCTTCAGCGTGAAAGAAGAGCCATTCTGAAACTTCAATTGAACATCTCCAACACCTAAGATCTCACATGTCTGCCCATTGCCTAGCCGAACATGATCTTTAGTGGTCACATAAGAGGGTAACCACTCCTTGCTTGGAGACACATGAAGTGATGCCCCTGAGTCTATAATCCAGTCACTCACTGCATTTCCATCAGATGCTGTAAGAAGAGCTGAGTTCATTGTATTCTTCAAGAAGTAGATGTCTCCTGACACTAGACTGTCATCCTCTGCAACAGTGTTTGTCACATTTATTTCTTGAATCTTCACTGAGGACTTGTTCTTCTCACAATGGTCTTCAGCTTTCTCTTTGCCTTTTTCTGCTTTCCATTCTCTGCAGTCTCTTTTCATGTGACCCTTCTTGCCACAATGGTAGCATTCTATGTCACTCTTGCCTTTAGCACTGCGAGACTTGCTACGAGACTGATTCCTCTTTCCACCTTTGTACTTATCTTTGGTCCTTCCCCTGACAACTAAGGCTGTTCCTTCGCCTTTGTCCATTGTATTTCTATTGGTTTCTTCAGTAAGCAGACTTCCTTCTACACCTGCTATGTTCAAACCATCTGGAGGTGCAGAATTACTCAAAACTGTGCGAAAAGTGTCCCAACTTTCCGGCAATGTGATCAACAGGAACATAGCTCTAACAGGTTCATCAAACTTGACACCTTGAGCTGACAACTGACTGTAGATTGTGTTGAACTCATTCAGATGATTGGACATAGGTGTCCCTTCTTTCATCTTCAAGTCAACAAGATTCTTAAGCCAGTATACCTGTGAAGCTGCACTCTGCTTCTCATAAAGATCACTCAGCTTTAACCATGCTTGATAAGCCGACATCTCGTCTGCTACATTGAAGTAAACGCTTTCTGCCAAAGTCAGCATAATGGTAGAAAGTGCCAATTCATCCATTTCGCTCCATTCATCTTCGTCCATATCTTCTGGTTTATCCCCTTGAGCTTTATAGGTTTTATCTGCTTCTTTTGTACCAACACGTGCCAAATCTGCTTCTTCCACAATGGGAAATTGGTTTTATCTAGCTTCTTGATATTGTAAAGAGCAGTGTCCTGTGATCTAGCCATAGCTACGCTTCACAGTGGTTTACTTTCCTGGGAAAAATTCGGCAGAGTTTCCCCTGTAAACTGACCTCTGAACCAATATCAACCTGTCAAATGAACCAAGAAAGCTTCAGATTCTGCATAAATTTCGATAGAGTCTCCTTTGTAAAATGGCTCTGGTGTACTAAAAAACAGACCAAAAAAGAGCTCAAAAAACACTATCTCTCAGACACTGTAAGCTGCGGGTAAACCTGTCCTGCACCTGTACTGTCTCTCACTGTCCTGTCACTGTCCTGTAAGCATAGACTGTGACAATGCCTCAACGGCAGTAAAGCAAAGATGCAATCCCAACTGTCTAACTCACAGTCAATACATCCTAGATGCCTATCTAAGGGTGCTCGAGGGATCGCTCCAAGACCTGTATCACCGAAAGGATCTCAACATTCGAGAATCCCCCAGCTCAATAAAACCTCACTCGACCCTCAACAAAGGCTACAGTAAATCTGACAGTACATAGACTTCCCACAAAGTCATACATCCACAAATTTCCCACTATATGCTGTAACCGCTGCGGCGGTTGTTTGCTGCGTGACTCACAGCCAACAAACCCTCAACAAACATACATCATCTCTGACAATACATCCCATGTGGAAGTACCTGCAATGTCAGGATGAAATCTGGAATATCAAGCAGCAAACACAAGCTACCTGATAAACTAGTGGATGTCGCCTACAGTCTGTGTGTAGATGCGCCCATGTCGTATGTGACACGCCTCCAAGAACTGTGAGCCGTTCTTCGATGTGTAGACAGCCACAAATCAACACTCTGGGAGTGTCGATATCCTTAGCACCTGCAGTTGTAGGCTGAAAACCCCAAATTTGCAGTCGGATCTGCACCCGCTGAGACCACGTAGTCGAAAATGGCCTACGCAGAACTTTGTCGAAGCCGGTGACCGAGATGACCTCAGAATGAAATTCTAAGCACACAAAGGCCTACAAAATAATATGTGTACATACCTGGCGGCCCGCCCACTTATCTGGGCGACCACATTGAGCTTTATACCCCAACATTCAGAGAGAGAGAGAGAGAGAGAGAGAGAGAGAGAGAGAGAGAGAGAGAGAGAGAGAGAGAGAGAGAGAGAGAGAGAGAGAGAGAGAGAGCCACAGGAGCATAGAGTTTCCGGAGTTGTTTTTGCCCGCTACGACCACCTTGGTGGATCTTACGACACCCGATTTGACACGTATGATCATTAACCTTGCAAGAGCATGTGTGTATGCCCCATACTGCATCAACAATGCCAAAACAACAGATCAGAGCAGTACAAAGTCACAAAAATTGGCAAATTAACAGGGCCAATGGGAAAGTCCAAAACCCATCAAAAACCAAAAATATTTCACCAGAAGACCCCAAATAGCTTACAAAATCAAGCAGAATAAAAACAACAGCAAAAGGTGGTGGAACATGGATCACGATCCATGTTCCTTAAATCCTAAAATCATAGAGATTTCTACAGGAGCAACCATAGAGGGCCAAGAACTAACTCCTATAACTGGTTTTTCAAAATGCATCCCAACATGGATCACGATCCATGTTCCTTTTTGCCAAAATCAGGGCAAAAGTGGCTCACTAGTTGGGCAATGTAAAAATAGTACTGGTGTTGCAAAATGATCACAAAAAGTGCTCTTAAGATCATCAAATCCTCATGGATTGCTACTTTCAGTCTACAAATGGTCCTTTGGTGAAAGGGCGGTGGTAATGTGTGTGCTAGTCTCCACCCAACCGTGCTATTTTATAGCCTCCCCCTAGCGTACACACTGTCCGATCGTGCCGGTGGCCTTGCCCATAGGACCCATGTCCTTACATTACCCCCCCTTGGAGAATCATTTTCGTCCTTGAAAACGAACGCAGGAAAACGTTTCTTAAGTGCGGAGACATTCTCCCCTGTAGAACCCTCTTCAGGTCTATCTAGCCATTTTACCAACACTTGTCGTCTGACATGATGTCTCGTGCGAATCTCATGAGAATCCAAAACCTTTTCGGGCTCATGAGGAATGTTTGGCGGTTCGATAAGTTCAACTAACACACCTGTGCCAATGAAGTTATCATTCTGTCCTAGGTGTTTTCGTAAATGAAAAACAGGATGAACTCGTGAGTGCTCTAGGAGAGCTAACTTATAGGCCACTTGACCTATACGTTTGAGAATGGTAAATGGTCCACAATAGCGTGGTGAAAGTTTAGCAACTTTTCCCGTCTTTAGACTTTCTAAATGCTCCGAAACTTTGAGGAAAACCTTGTATCCTTCTTCAAAAGTAGCAAGATGATGATGCTCATCTACGTACTTCTTATATCGATCTTGAGCTTGCTTAACATTCTGTCAAGCAACTCGAAGCATGTCAAAATGGTCTTGGAGAATATCCTTCGCTTGTTGTATCTTCTTCTTACCCAACCCCACCGTAACGGGTGATCTAGGTTGAAATCCATATAAAAGCATAAATGGACTAAACCCTGTATTCACATACTTTGAACTATTATAAGCAAATTCCAATATAGGTAAGTAGTCATCCCAATCGGTTTGCTTCTTGCCAACATACGCTCGTAGCATATCCTCTAGCACTTGATTAACTCTTTCTGTTTGACCATCCGTTTCTGAATGATCAGCTGTACTTAGATTAAGTTTAGTTTTCAACTTTTGGAACACAGCTCACGAGAAGTGATTATCAAACTATCAATCTCTGTCACTAGCTGGAACACAGTAGAGTTTATATATATGCTCTACAAATAAACATGCTAATTTCGATGTCTTAAACGTGGTCTTAGTGGGAATGAATCGACCCATCTTTGTGAGACGGTCTACAATTACCCAAATGGCATCATGGCCACGATTTGTAGGAGGTAGTCCTACTACAAAATCCATAGAGATACTCTCCCACTTACCTTGTGGAATCTCTAAAGGATGTAAAAGGCCACCTACCTTGAGGCGCTCTGCCTTATTGACTTGGCACTGTTGGCAGTTTAGTACGTACTCTTGAACATCATGATGTAAGCCCGGCCAATAAAATTGTCGTCGAACTAAAGCATACATCTTACGAATACCTGGATGACCAACACTTGGACTATCGTGACACTCAAATAAGATTTGGCACCTAGTGTCTTAGTCCTTTGGTACACATACCATTGTGGAGTAAGTAGCCATCATCAATGGAAAATTCTTCCATCACTTAAGCTAATCAAGAGTAGGGGTGGAGCTCTGTGTGTTGGAGTTTCTATCTGAGCATGTAGAGACATGTTGATTTGGCTGTTCAGAGACATGTGAGTGTGAGGGATCCCTTTTTAAAACTTCACTCCATACTTCAACATATGATTGATCTTGTGCACACTTGCCACGTAATGACTCCAAAAATCCACTCTTTAGTTCCATGAAAGCAAGTGAATTAATCTTGAACTGCCATTGCGCCTTATATCGCAACACTTCAAAGTGCAGAAGCCGCCCAGATATACAGAACCTTTGTTGCACATGGCCGTGGTAATGGAAATGGGATTGACAGAAGGAAGGGTGGTCATTTGCGACTCTGGCAATTATCTTCTTGACAATAATGTCGACGCAAACCTAAAGGGGAGCCAAAGAAGCAAAGCTTACATGAACGGGAGACCAATGATGACGTGTATTGCCTACTAGGCACTGGGGATGATCGACGATCTACCACCAGCCAAAGCGCAGATAGATCGGATCCACAGATCTAAAAGACCTGTAAAACCAGTGGCATGACCCTCCATAAGGCCAAGACCAGAAGTTCAGCAGACGAGGCAGAGTGCACCTTTAAAAGATTTTGACAGCAAAAAGATAGAGTTAGATGCTCGGAGCAGCCAAGAAGTGGGGTCCGAGCAAAGAGACACTCCTTCGGAGTACCAGTCTTTGGAGGAGGAGCATGACATCCAATACACGCTTGGATATACACGATTGCGAAAGAAAGCTGTGTATTCAGCAGAGGCTATTCCCATTACGCATGTCAAGAGGACAATGGAAGAAGCTCAGGCATTGAGGGAAAGGCTCCGCCAACAAAATCATGATGAGAAACAAACCCAAGGAACCAAAGCTGATGATGAGAAAGAGGAGGAATAAGCCAAAAACATTCCACTACTATGCAGACAAATAGTTGCTTTAGAAAGCATCAAGCAGCAGAAGAGGCAGGAAGCTGAAGAAAAACGTGATATTGCCAACGCAATGCGGAAGTGAATTCATAATGAACTCAAGCAAAAGATGAAGCAAAGGTAAAAAGAAGAATAAAAAAAGCCACGCATCGATGATCTCAAATCATCTGACGAATCTAACCGAAGTAAGAAAGAGGAAAGTAACTCGCAAGGGGAGGATCAACAAAACACACAGGACTAGCAAGGTCATGACTTTGGTTCTCCCAAGGACACTGGGGCAAGAGAAAGATAAAATTGAAGGCTTACCAGAGCCATGAGTGGAGGAAAAGCAGACGGAATTAAAACCAGATCAAGAAACGGAGGCCACACAAACAAAGCCCACCACAATATCTCCTGCTCTAGAAGATTTGAGACAAAGAAAAAAGCAAACCAATGAGGCTGAACAATCGGATCAGGGCCAAAAAAGCCAGTACATGCCAAGATCGCCACAATCACAAGCTGCTATGGAGAAAGGAGCAGAAATAGTCAAGTCCTTTGACATTGATGCTCACTTAGAGCAGATCAAGTTATAGTTTCAATGTCAAAGGGCTCCTTACAATCTGCACGAGCTAGAATTGGAAGATACAAAGAAAGAAGCATCTAAGATAGCAACAGATTCCTTGCAATTAAAGCAAAGGATAGAGTAATTAGAGAAGACACAACTCCAAGAACAATTGGAGTTGCAAAGGGAACAAGAAAATGAAGCCTACTGTTACAAAGAGGTGCAACAGTTTAACGAGGCAAACTCCACATTGCAAGTCGAGCAGCAACGTCTCAAGGAGGAGATAACCAAGGAAAGGAACATAATGAGAAGCTACAAGGCTCGTATGTTGTGGTTAATAGATCTCTCACTTAGCTCCTTGCACTACAAGAGACCCCCTCCTCCTCAACGATGACTACAAGATCTTCCTCCTCAAATCAAGAGATTAAAGATTTGAAAGAAGCCCTGGCTCAAGAAAAATATGATAGATAGATCATAACAGCAGGTCATAGGGCCCTACAATGAGCCAAGGATGAAGAAATCAAAGAATTCAGGAAGCACTTAGCTGAGGCAAGAGGGGAAATAGAGACTCTGAGGTCCAGTCAACCAAAGCATCAGCAGGCCCCCATTGAATTTGAGCAGGAAGGAGGATTTGAACCTTCCACGTGTGAGGCCCATCAAGCAGAGGTACCCAATACCAGCACGGGAAAAGGAATGCAGGAATCTGCAGATCCAGCCACAACATCCTCTTTGGAGTCGGCAAAGGACGAAATTCAGCGCTGAATCTCAGAAGTAAAGGACCCCTTGCACAAAGCTGTTATGCAGTATGAACCGAAGGTTCTTGAATCAGTTGCCCTCCTCATGATTACTCCAGATGAGGTAGTAAAGAATCTCGAGCATGAGATGATTGCCATGCCACTGATGCGGCAAGAGGTTAGGTTATGGCAACAAAAAATGCTCCCCAAACTTGAACCAAACAGCAGAGGGGACTACAGGGAGGTTCCTGTCACGGCACTTTAGATTCAGACAATCATCGATAATCAACCCCTCTGGCAAAAGAAATGGTTTGATCAGAGGCCAACAAATGAAACCTATTACAGGAACGCTCCCCAACATCTCAGGATTGACCCCACTTACTGTCCCATCAATAGAAGGTGATCCTGGGACAGCTTTTACATTTGGCAAAGCAAAAGACTGGCATTGCATAAACACGATGAAGGAGATCCCGGATCTCGCATGTCAGATGCTTGTAAAGATTTCCAAGATGCTCATCACCTGCATTACAGCTTTCAGTGATATCAATTCAAAAGAGCATCCCTAGCAAATCTTTGTCGAAGGCACGCGAGGCATTTGCTCGAATATGGAGACCAAAATCCCAAGCAGGAATGTCATCATGGGATTATATGCAAGAGTCATGTTTGTGCCCTCTCATTACATGCAAACCTTCAAAGAGGCGTTCATGACAGGCTCTTCAAAGTGGACTCGTCCATATTCAATCCCATGACAAAAGATCTGCCAGCCCGCCACATTGCCTATCAAAGTACCCTCAGCAATAATCCCTTCAGAGAGCTGGCCACCAAAATAGAGATTGAAGCAAGAGATCAGAAGTTTAGAAACCTCATTGCAACGCTCAAGAGAAGGCAGTAGAATCGCTCAGAGACGGCTTGCACGAGGACGTGCAATGAATAGGAAGGGGGGAATGTTTGGTGGATGCACACCAAACCTTGTAAACACTCACTCGATTTTTCGAAGAAAGCCATGTAATTCAGTCTATGATGATTTGTAATTATGATGTAATCTGACAATACCCTCTCAACCTCTCTCAGTTTACACCCTTGTAAGTGGCTAGATGGCCGTGGGAAAGCTCCATTAACTCTTAGTTCAAAACCCTTAGTTTGGACTAAAGAGATATCATTAGCTGGAAGATTTGAAAATGTGCACTGTGGGAGCCTCTTACTGCTACAAATTGTAATCCTCTTTTCTCTTGGACTAGTAATCGGAACTCATTTCCGAATAGCACATTGCGTTCCTTGTCTCTTGCTCTAAAATCTAAGTGTAATCATTTTTTCAATTTTGTTGTGGTTCGCGATGCTTTGCTTGTGAGCTAAATGCATTGATTTGGAGGTTAAAATGATTGTTTTTTGATGTTTTGACCATGGATAAGTGTTTCTATGCTTAAGGAGGACCTTTTTGAGTACTTCTATTTCAGTTTTCTGCACATTTTTTGTGATGGATTGTGATTTATGTACCTTCCCAGATGGTGACAGGACTTGGTAGGATTGTGCCCTTAGGTATTGTGATACCTCTCCTTAAGTTTCGTTGCATGCCGAATTCGTTTGGATGCCAAAAAGGCGTGATGACCTAGAGCGGTGAGATTGGAAGCATACTGATTCTCTGACTAAGAAGTGGTTGATTTGCTTTTGTCGTAGAATGAGTAGCCCTTTGAGTTCACTTTGATGAGATTGACACTCTCATTAAGTCTCCGTGCCCCATCCCGAGTCGCTTCCTTGCATATTGACATTATGTTAGTACAAAAGAGCTATGTTGCAGACGCGACCCGCTAACAATCACTACATTGTCAAGCTCTTTCATTACTTTGTTGACTAGCAAAACCTCCAAGCCGTTAAGTTGGAACTGGGCTACCACCAAAAGGTCAATGGTTTTCTAGCTCTTGTTGTCACTATCCAGAAGTGCCCATGTTGATTCATACCCTTATTATTCAGTTTCTTGGTTGTTTCTATCCAATAGGAACTTTGTGGTGGATCTACAACTTTAGAGAGCCAGGAGGACAAGTGCAAAATGGAATTCTTGAAGTATCTGGTTTCTTCCCCCCACTCTAGGACCTCCACTTCTCTATTGCATTTCCTTACCAATTCCCTTGAGATGCCCCCCAGACTTAGGGTAGACCACATTGGGCCTAATAGTTTGTCATGAACCTCTACCCCTTTCCACTTACCACCTTTTGAACCAAGTTTAGCTACTTCTATTATATCTTTGATCATGATAGCCCAAGCTTGATCCTATTTAGCCAATGAGACTACAAATTTGGTACAACGAGCTTCTGCATGGGCCATAGGGTTGATAATTTCGAGGCCTCCTTGATCCACTGGTCGAGCGACTGACTCCCAACTGGCCCATTGCCATGGCTTGGAGGATTTCGTGTTGTTTTTCCATAAAAAATCTTTTTACTGGTTTTATGAACTCTTTCCAGGGACACTTAGCCATCTTGAGAAGCGGGCTAGTGACGGGAATATGAGGGAGCATAAATGCATTAATCACTTTTATCCGGCTTGGGAATGGGAGAAGAGCATACTCCCACCTACTCATATTTTTTTGAGTACCCACTGAAATCTTTGTTTGTGAGTTACATCCATCCCCAAGGGGGCCCCTAGATGTATGAAAATATTCCCTTTTGTGACAATCTCACTCAACCAATCAGAAGGGTAAAAGGAGGCATTTTTCGACAAGGAGAACATCCTTGAGTTCTCTATATTATGATGGGACCCTGAAGCCACAGAGAAAATTTGCACAATCTCTGGAGCTTTCCTGACAACGTGGGGGCACGCCTTCAAGAAGAGGAGAGAATCGTCTGCAAATAGTTTTGCTAGTAGTTGGTTATTTCCTAGTAAAGCCAGGCCTTGCAACTCCCCTCGCTCAGTACTAGCTCCGGTATCGTGATTAAAGGATGTGATTCTATGGAAGAAAGCAGGGGGGCCAGAGGGCATCCTTGCTTAATAGACCTTTTGACTTCAAAGGAGCCCACTATTCTATCGTTAAATAAGAGCTCTGAATGGCTACCAACCCCCAATGTACGTATAAGGTGACATAGGTGAGGCCCAAAGCCCAGAGCTTCCATGACGGCTTCTATATATGACCATGTTATTCTTTCATAAGCCTTATCAAGGTCTAACTGAAGTAGAATGCACTCTTGCTTTGTGTAAATTGTGTATTCAATGCCCACCATTGCTGCCAAGATGTTTTCATAAATGGACCTTTCTTTAATGAACTCATGTTGATGGGGAGAGATGATCGTACTAACTCAAGAAATAAATAAGCAAGGTGCATACATTCCACGGTAACTACTAATATATGTACTTGATATTTTTGTGTCTCATGTACTTCTTTGTGACTAAGATCAAATATAGAAAGTTGTGAGGTCAATATGAAACATTTACAAATTCAATTGAAGATCACATAAAATGCTAACTTTATTTAAATTTGGAATGTTGTATGCTACATATACACTAGATTTAGAATCTCATTACTTATGGTTATACTACTTTGATGCCTTTTCCTATGCAAAACGCCAGCATCAATTCTCGTTCAAGCCAATATGCCACATCCTTTGACTAACATGAAATCCATGTCTCGCAATCTCAGCCCGCCCGCTCATTAGCTTCACAAAGGCGTAACCTCCCCTTTGCCCCATTTTCTCTCGCACACCCTCGTTCTACCCCAAATCTCGCTCTGTTCCACATCTACTACCAAGCCAAAGATCGTACAAACGAGAGGAGAGAACCCTTTGCAAGGCCAAGCTCTGCTTGCATCATGGCCGCCCTTTCTACGAGCTGATCCAGAACTAGATTCGC
This sequence comes from Adiantum capillus-veneris, assembly GCF_014529385.1. Classification (NCBI taxonomy): domain Eukaryota; kingdom Viridiplantae; phylum Streptophyta; class Polypodiopsida; order Polypodiales; family Pteridaceae; genus Adiantum; species Adiantum capillus-veneris. The sequence continues at coordinate 70,183,980 of NC_140942.1, read as the reverse complement.
ATCAGGGTTTTTCGCTCCCTCCTGATGCACAACCAACAATGAACATGCCACATATCACGTTTATCACATCCTCGTACTCCCCTTGTACTGCAGACAGATCGTGCTCCGGCCTTTGTTCCCTTATACCCAGAAGCTTCACCAGCCGCCGCTCTCGGGAGGGAGAGAGAGAGAGAGAGAGAGAGAGAGAGTGTTCCTCCATGCGCTATCTTCGTTGCAATCGGCCTTCACTCCTCCTTACCTGCCTTCAAAATGCACGAAAAGAATCCACCCCTCTCTCTACCACGTGCCCTAAGCACTTTTTTCCTGCACAGTTTTGCTTTAAACACCCTCCCTTTTCCTTTGAAGCTCAAAGATGGAATCTGCGTTAGATTCCATATAATGAACCCAGAAAAAAACGCTTTGGTCACCTACTAGATGAAATGGTAAACTCTCACTAAATTGGGAATTTGAAACTTTGATCCACCCGACTTAAAATGGGAAAAATCCCACTTAATTTTGGAAAATAATTGTTCAATATGTGTTTCAATCACTTATAGATTGCTTTTTAATTTAGAAGAGAGCCCACATCTCATATTGTATGTGGTGTTGATAAAAACCTTAATTATCACAAACATCATAAAAAGAGTCTTAATCTCATATGGTTCACGAACTTTTAGAATAAATTAAATGAAAAGGATTAGACAATTACATTAAATGGCTTAAATTTAAAGGAATGTTTAATGGGTGTGCATTTCTTAACGGCTCACACAAATCCATGATTTTAATCTTATCCTTCTTTGAGAATGTTTATGCTCTGTTGAGCTTTTCAGAAACGTGCTTTGGGATCTTCACTCTGTTTGGATTCTTTGTTTGCCCCCTTCACACCCATGAGAAGACAACTGCATTGACATCCTCCGTGGATCTCTTACACTAGGTCCCCATTGCTTATCCCAACAATTTTCATAAACCTCAGAATCACTCACACCCTTCTTCTTACACACCAATGCCCAATATTGATTGAGGACCTTCCTAAAGTTAGTTGAATTACGATCAACATCAATTTCTGATTGAGCAACACCTAGCCATATTGGGTATACTACATCAGAAGGTCGCATTAATATGAAGTCCCCTTTTTTGACATCAATCAATGGTGCAAATGAGTTTGGGACTTTGGTTTTGTGAACCAAAATAATGATCATTATTCTCCTCATAGCCCTCAAACTCAGAATCCTCTTCCATCTCCAAAGGCATCATGTAATAGGTTCCTTCTGATAGCAGCCAAAAGCATTCATACACATGTGCATTTGGCAAATAGAGTTTCTGCAATTCAATGACCATTTTCTTCCAATACTCAATCACATGACTGATGTGATTTTCATAACTTGACCTAGAACCTTTGATGCCCACCCATTTCTCCCAATATCTTATGTCATTTATCCCTCGAACCACTTGGAAATTGTCCTTAACAAAACCTGCTAATTGCAAGACCATGGGTGACCCTTGAGGAAGCATGACCTTCCCCGTATCATCCCTCTTCCATAGCTCTATCCATCCCTCTGCCGATTTCCAATCAGGCATCTTTGGGTGCACCTTGTATTGCATGACAGGTACATCATATTGCATAAAAAATCTAAATTGTAATGGTTTTGAGTGCCCCATGTTAGGAAAATCCGGGGAAGACCGTTTGCTTAGAACACTTCAACAATTGCTCACAAACATCACCATCAGCCTGTCAACCTCTTTTCCCCAATTTCCAAGCGCGTGCGCTTGCACACACACACACACACACACTAAAGCATAGAATCGATAGAGACAAGTTGTAAGAGGGTGTAGGAGCATGGAAGAGAAGATGTAGACTTGATTAAGGAGTACACAAAGAGCACATAATAGCTTAAGAGATGGAATATGGAAAATTGAGAGCATCTACACAAAAAAGGCCTAAAATCCTAGCCCTAAGCTCCACGGCACCTCTCTTGTGGAGTAGTATTTGATATTTGATTTATTATTGTGCCAAAATTGGAGGCCCCTCTTTTACACTTTAGTTCCATTTAAGTAATAGGTGGTACACACTAGTTATTGCATGACCCTCTTAGGGTGGGTTCTCACTGTCCTATTTACAAAGGAGCCATAGTGGCTTATTTCTAAAATATTGTGCTAGGATAAAATGACAAAGAATTATCATTTGCCGATGCCTCCTCGTCAACTCCCAGAGTTCCAATCTACAAACCATCATGCACTCAATGTTAGTAAAATTCAAATAGACATCACATAATTAACCATTAAGCCAGCTATCCCAATTGCAGTTAACGACATGCAACAGGAGGGTGCCCACTCTCGTAACATCCCTCCCACCAGGGATAGCAACTGTCCTCAGTTGCTCACTACAGAATCAACTAGACCGTGCGTGATGGAAAGTGTAGAGAAGGTCTGGGAAGTTGCGGAATTTTTTTTTAAGCATCCATTTGGCATCCTCTCGAGGGTGCATGGCTGTTAGCAGCAAGCTAACTCGGATAACATTTTTTGGAGCTTTCATTGTAAAAACACTTATTATTTTGATGAATTGAGAATGTTGTAACTCCTACTTTCTAGATAACCATTGTAACTGATGAGCCGGGGCTACAAAATTCCAGATTGTATCAACCTATCTTTAGTTAGAGCTCCCAAATTATTAGTTTTGACCACAAAAACCTTGGCTAAGGTATAAAAGTCAATTTTTGTAAGTTTTTGATAAGTTTTGGATAATAGAAACACAGCGTGAGCTAATGGCACTCACTTCTCTCCTTCTCGCGCTTCCTACTCCCTTTTTTATTGTCACATTGCAGTGCCGTCTGTTGCATTGCAACCGCAGGTAAGAGCTCTACGCATTGACGTAAGCATTTCATGGTAATCCGTGGCTTTTGGCGTCGACCCGTGGCCTAATTTCATTATAAGTAAGAATTTTAAGCTTTAAAATAAAAAACTAAGTATAGGTAGGGTATTGGGGCATCATTGCTAAGCATTTTGATGCATTCTGGGTCGAAAAGGACTAGGTCAAAAACTCACTGCTGTTAATAATCGTGATTTTTTCACTTGACCTAAAGTGAGATTTGAGAACATAAGCATGTGTGCTTAGGTCTTATAAACATGTCCTAGAAGTTTTATAACGTTTGGATGTTGTTTGATGTTGTAACGGATGTGATTTGTTTGCCGAGGAGCGATTAGCTTTTGGTGATTTCAGTCATTTGAGTGTAGCTTGAGTTAGATGCGAGTTGTTTGTTGTTTTCCAAGAGAATGAAAACCTCGTGTAGCCTCTATGCACTAGTTGAGCTAGCTTTGTCCCATGGATTGACAATTATATTCGTGGTTCTTGCTACGTCTACAATAAGACAGGAGTGAGGTTAGACACCCGTCCCACATTTGGCTCCATTGCCGAGGATCGAAGAGACCTAAACTAGGAAAACACACGAGCGTCTTGTGAAGTTATCCTTTAACTTCCTTTAGGATCACCTAGAGTCAAAACCTTCTTTTAAAAACCGCATAGCTCAAGATTGTCGCCTTTTGTTGTGTAGAGGTAGCTTGGAAGTAGGTTGTACTTGTTAAGTACCTTTTAGGATTGTAGCATTAGATTATGAGTTTGAGAATGATTGATGGACGAGACAAGTCTTAAGATCAAGGCTCAAAAAACCATAAAAACCAAGAAAATGAGTGTTTGTGGACACTTTCCACAACCCCATTGCAGTAGAACCTAGGAGTAGGGTAAGTAGAATCCGAGGTGGGATTTTAGAACATTGGTCTATTCAAAAGAATCAATTGTGAGTTGTTTATGTGAAGTTGCAGAATTTCAAGTCTACGGCTAGAAATAGCACCAAAAGACCGTCAACCACTGAATCCGGCCGGGGATTATGCTTTAAAAGTTGTATGAACCAGTGGGTAAGCTTAAGGACGCATTGAGGTAAAAATTCCAAGAGTTTGCAAAAACTCATATTATTTATGTTGTCAGGATTTTTGGAGCAAGGGATTGCGCATATGTACATATACATGCATGGTGCATCAAATAAAGAATTGCCCATTTTTCAGAGCCAGGTGGTTACGTGGGGCCCACATGTGTACAGGTAGGACACCATGTACATAGTGCATCGATTTTCACTATTACCAGTACCAGTGTGTTTTTTCTACAATAATGAGGATTTGGTAGCGCATAAAACTTCTCGAGGAAGCTATCCACGGGCCGACGACATGAGGTAAGCAGGTGCATCAGATGGCATCTAGTGGCGTCAGGACGTCGAATGGGGTCAGTACTTGCACGTGAAGAAGTACGGACACAACGTGGGTGTTTTCTGTGATACTTATGCAGAAAGGTCATCATTAGGACCAATTTTTGGGGCCACTTCACGTGGTTGCGAGACGCATTATTGAAAAGAAATGAGTGTCAGGTGTGCGGATGATGCAAAAAAGGTGACAACTATGCACTGCGAGGTCAGTTTTTGGCCTGTTCGGGGTCCGTTTGAGGTCATCTAAAAGGCCAAGGGTGCCCAACTAATAAAGCTAAGTGTGGGAACTGAAAAAACAGAGAGAAGACCAGAAAAAACGTGGAGAAGAGAGGAGGAACAGCCGCAGGTGTGTTTTTGCTCATTTTGGAGCTTGTTTTGGCCGTAAACTGCTCATCCGAGGTCGGATTTGAGCACTTTGACATTGTAGACTGGGGTTTTGGGCCGTTCCGGACGCGATGGCGCTATCCATTTTGCCAAATTCCTCACTCTTTTTTTTCTGTTTTTCTGTGTAAGTTTCTCCTATGAGCGAAGTTTCTTCTCCAATTTGTGATTGTATCTGGCTTATTTTACCCATATTGTGTGAGCTATTTGCCCCATTGGTGTTGGCCCAAGCTCAATTGTATCTAAACATCAGAAATTCTCCTCTTTTGAGCTGAGTTTTTTGGGTGTGTGTGTGTGTGTGTGTCTGTGTGGAGTGGGCAAGTGGATAGTCTCTCTCCTCTCACTCCAGAGGTGTGTTCCCTGTCTCGGCCAGGTGTGTTGTCTAAGCCGAGTGGTGCCCCATAGTGTGTGTGTGTATCTTCCCAAGAGTGTGTGTCGGGTCGCTATAGAGGCGCTGTGTGTGTTTTCATCCCGCCCACATTCTTTTGGTGCCCCCACTGAGGATCTTCTTCGAGTACCTTCTGCTTCGAGCTTCAAGCTTCGAGATTCGGGATTACAGGTTGCAGATTACAGGTTACAAGTTACAGGGACAGGTACAGATACAGGTGATTCACACAGCTACAGGTAGCTGGAGTACAGTGATATACTAGCAGTGATGTCACTTGCAGTTGTGGGTATGCATCACTTGGCGCCTGTTTGAGCGCATTGTCTGTTGGATTGTACGTTACTTGTGGAAACTGTCATGGTATGCCTTTGTGGAGCCATATATGGTTTTATTTGGCAGTCCCAGCCATTTTTGAAACTTGGTCTAGAAGATAGTCATTTCTGAGACTTGACTATACGCGATTTGCATTAGCCTTCGTGTGAGGGTCGATAGCGTGAGGTTTTTATTGAGCTGGGGGATTCTCAAATGTAGAGATCCTTTCGGTGATACAGGTAGCTGGAGCACCCTCTTTGTGACCTCGCCATAGGCTATGTACTAGTGAGTCCTACTTGATGCTCGGGTTCTATTGTTGACAGTTTATGCATACATAGACAATCTATATTTTGGGTTCCTACTGCTCTACTTCTGGGGAAACTCTGTCAAAATTTTTCCAAGTTATGATGGCTGGTTTTTTGGTCTTTTGAGCTATTTATGCTGTTATGCTGCTGAAATTTTGGCAAAATCAGAGGATAAGACAGGTGTGCTTTCTTGGGAGCTTCATGGTTGGCTTTAATGGATGATCAAAATGGCCCTCAATTCACTCCATTTCATTTAACTCAAAGAATCCAGATAAATGTTCATGTGTCCAGGAAGATTTTTTTCCAGCAGCGCATAGTCTTCATGTTCGGGCCAAGAAGATTAAGGGAGATATTGGAATGTCCTTTGCCTGTTGTAATTCCGATGATCAACTATGAAAACTCATTTGATGTGCATGTGTTTGTCCTTATCTAAAGTTGAGCTTCATTGAAGTTTCTGAGAATTGAGTTAGTCAAAAGTCTTGGGTTCTTGCACCTGTGTTCGAAGGGGTTCTCAAAGCATTGTAACTTGGGTAGCCATGGCTTTCTCTTATCCGGAATTTCATGGAAGAAGTGGTGAAGATGCGGAAGACTTTCTGGAGCAAGTCGAGGTGGCATGCATAAGCAACAATATGTGTGATGAGGACAAGATTTTGAGGCTATTTGGATTGCTTTTGAAAGATGAGGCCCGTGTTTGGTTCATGGATTTGGAAGCTAAAGAAGCAGTGGCTTCTTCTTATGGTTTGAGTCTTGATAAGTTTATAGAAGCTTTTTTAGAGCGTTTCCAGGTTGTGGAAGATGCAAATGCAGTATGGAATGAGCTCAATGCTCTTAAGCAAGGTTCTTGTCAAGCTGTTGATGCCTATGTTCAAGGTTTTACAGATTTATGGACTCGTTGGTGTGTTGCTCTTAAGGATGAGACCCCCCCTTGTTCATTGAAGAAAAGGTCTTTTGTTGATGGTTTGTCACCTTGGTTGCGGTTCGAGGTTGAGTTGAAGACGCCCGAGTCTTTTGAAGATGCGGTATGCATTGCAAAGCACAAGGAATGGAAGTTTAAGCGTCTTGAGGAACATGGTATTAGTACAGGTATGCATGTGCAAGATGGATTTGACATGGAAGATGAAGTTAAGCCTAAGCAGGTGAAAAGTAGCCTATCCTATGATGTTTCTCGTTTCTTCCCAAGGTCTATTGTGAAGCAAAAAGAGGTCTTGCAGGTTGACAGGTTTATGGAAGAGCGTAAAGAGGTGAGTAATGCTTTGGATACAGGATTGAAAAGTCTTGAAGAGGATGCATTGGCTACTTGTCTACCTTGTGATTCTAGGTGTGAGTGTGAGGTCGAGGTTATTGAAGATGAGCACGTATCTTTGCATACTAGTTCCTTGGAAATTAGGGAAGAGGGCAAGGTTGAGAGCCATTTTGTGGATTTGTTGGATGTGGAGCCTGTTTTGAAGCCATATTTTGATGTATGTGCAGGGATTGAACCGATTTGTGAGCATGATTGTGGTTTAGAGCAGGGATCTGTATTCTTGGAGACTGATGAACCCATGCTAGAAGCTATGGATAGTGGTGCTAGCCATGATTATGATGTGGATGAAGTTATGTGTGATGATGAGTATGCTTATGATGATGAGAAGGGGTTTGGCATATATGAGTCCAATCTCAGCTATGTGGATGCCTATGCTAGGGATATGTGTGCTGCGGGGATACTTTTGTGCTTTGGATATCAACAACTTTACCTTCACACAATGCTTTTAGCTACTTGGGTGCATGATTTGCAGGTTGTTTCTATGGCTGGTGAAGCCAAGATGCCAGGTGATGAGCCACTTGAGTTGTCTCTATCGGTTGGGTTGAATGTGGCATGCAATATTTATGCCTTTGGAACTCCAGACAGGGCGGATGTGTTAGTTGGATACGCCTATGGTGCATTTTGGTTGATTGTTGACAAATGTAGGTGTGGTGTTATGATGCTTCTTGTGAATCAGGCGATATGCCTTTGGCCTTTTGATCCAGGTGGAATGAGCATCTACTAGTGCTGCTGCTGAGCATGAATGCTCTAGCAGGCTAGGGGGTGGGCAAATTATGTCAGGAGTTTTTTGGAGCAAGGGATTGCGCATATGTACATATACATGCATGGTGCATCAAATAAAGAATTGCCCATTTTTCAGAGCCAGGTGGTTACGTGGGGCCCACATGTGTACAGGTAGGACACCATGTACATAGTGCATCGATTTTCACTATTACCAGTACCAGTGTGTTTTTTCTACAATAATGAGGAGTTGGTAGCGCATAAAACTTCTCGAGGAAGCTATCCACGGGCCGACGACATGAGGTAAGCAAGTGCATCAGATGGCATCTAGTGGCGTCAGGACGTCGAATGGGGTCAGTACTTGCACGTGAAGAAGTACGGACACAACGTGGGTGTTTTCTTGTGATACTTATGCAGAAAGGTCATCATTGCGACCAATTTTTGGGGCCACTTCACATTGTAGACTGGGGTTTTGGGCCGTTCCGGACGTGATGGCGCTGTCCATTTTGCCAAATTCTTCACTCTTTTTTTGCTGTTTTTCTGTGTAAGTTTCTCCTATGAGCGAAGTTTCTTCTCCAATTTGTGATTGTATCTGGCTTATTTTACCCATATTGTGTGAGCTATTTGCCCCATTGGTGTTGGCCCAAGCTCAATTGTATCTAAACATCAGAAATTCTCCTCTTTTGAGCTGAGTTTTTTGGGTGTGTGTGTGTGTGTGTGTGTCTGTGTGGAGTGGGCAAGTGGATAGTCTCTCTCCTCTCACTCCAGAGGTGTGTTCCCTGTCTCGGCCAGGTGTGTTGTCTAAGCCGAGTGGTGCCCCATAGTGTGTGTGTGTATCTTCCCAAGAGTGTGTGTCGGGTCGTTATAGAGGCGCTGTGTGTGTTTTCATCCCGCCCACAACATTTTATTGACATTTTAGGCCAAATTAAGTTTTGACTTGACTTAGAGGCTTAATATAGTTCATAAAAAGACTATCCACTGAAAAGATCAAAAAATTGTTCATTTTAGGCCTAAAGTAAATAATCACGATTATTTACTTTCAACTTAAAACTGACCAAGTTTGATACTAGAGACTCTATGCATGCGTACAAACATCTTTTGTAAAGGCCCATAGAATTTGGATCACCACACTGACCAAAAACTTGGTAAAAACTGAATTTTGTACTGACTTTCGAGAACTTCAGTGTAAATTGGAAAAATTTTGTCCAAACCAACTGAAACTTGACTCATAGGCTTATATTGAGGTGTTAAACAAGTGTACATGCTCAGTTGACCAAAAAGATGCAAAAATTTGTCAGATTAAGTGAAATTTAAAATGACAGAGAATTATTATTTGCCAGTGCCTCCTCGCCAACTCCCAGAGTCAATCTGCAAACCATCATGCACTCACTATTAGTAAAATTCAAATAGACAGCACATAATTAACCATTAAGCCAGCTATCCCAATTGAAGTTAACCACATGCAACAAGAGGGTGCCCAGTCTCATAACACCCCTCCGACCAGGGATAGCAACTGTCCTCAGTTGCTCACTAAAGAATTAATTGGACCGTGAGAGATGGAAAGTGTGGAGAAGGTTTGGGAAGTTGCGGATTTTTTTTTTCAAGCATCCATTTGGCATCCTCTCGAGGGTGGCCTTTGAAGGTCAAAAGATAGCACTTATAAACCATGCCAGTGTGTGTGGTGGTGGTATCATGATCAACTATTTGTGCAGGGATGAGTTGTTCTTCTTGGTCCACAAGTGAAGGTGGATCCTCATAAATGTGATGTGGAGGTAGGGGTCCTCTGAAAGGTCTTAAAAGACTAATGTGGAAAACATTGTGAATGTGCCAATGTGAAGGTAGGTCTAAACAAAATGAAACATCATTAATCACAACAGAAATTTTGAAAGGTCCGTAAAACGAGGAGCAAGTTTAACAAAAACATTAGTATCAACACTTTTGATCCTTCGTTTTTCAATGTGAAGCATAACATAATCTTCTTCTTTGAATTGGTGTGACTTGCGGTGCTTGTTTGGTCCATTTTGTCATGGATGATGCATACATACTGATTGGGAGACATCTCTGAGTACTTATGTCATCCATAGTACAAGTTTTTGCAACTCTGCTATTGTTTCATGTGTTTTCTCCTCTCCTTCATGATCTTGTCACGCTCTTTTTGAGACTTTGTAGCACTCAACCGCGATTTAATCCACTACACAAGCTACACTTGGAGAATTCACTTGACTTTGACAATGACACATGCTTGAGCTCATTGCTCCATATCCTATTGATTGTAGAAGATGATACAATCTTATATCCTTTGGTTACAAGCTTGGAATTGACCTCTCCAAGGATGTCAACTTGTCTGTACATCTCTAGTATTATGAGTAGGGTCTCCTTGGTACCATCTTCTATTGTTCTACTCTTGTGAGGCATCTATTTGAATTGTTTTTGACAAAATCTTGCATACTAGCTTTTCCCATTTAAAAATGATCCCTTGACCTTCCCACATGGAAAGTTCTCCCATGTAAGAATAATCATGCTCCTGCTTCAAACTGTTTCTTGTACCTATAAAATGATGTCTTTGGAATCGCATGCATCTCATGCCATCACTTGCAGCAGATTTCATTTCCATTCAATGAGAAATTGTATTGAATCTTCCCATGTGGATCAATACGTTGAGCTGTCCCAAGGATATCATATACATAGTTAGTGTGAGCTTGTTGACATTGGCCCCAAAATTCCCTTCTTAGAGACATTAACATCCCGTGGTCTGCTAACTGACAACATTTCTTTCCACAACAATCAATAGTTGACACTTGTTGCATAAACTCAATTGACATATTTCTGGATGTTGCTGGTTCTCTAATCACATGTTTTGGTTTCCTGTTTCTCATACTATATTTTCGCTTGTTGGATAAATGTGTCACAAGTTTTGGGTCATCATCCATAGCACCCCAATTGTCCCCATCTGACTCATGCTGCATAGCATCATCATTACACAATGGTGTGCCATCTAGAAAGTGACCTATGTAATTGGCCACGCAACAAGGCTAATACTGTCAAATGATTAACTGAGGTAGTTGTAGAATCACACATCCTCTGTACCACCACACCAACATTGTTTTACCCAATCGATTCAAAGTTAGCTGCATCAAATGGCATGACACAAAGGAAAATCCCTTCACCCATACACATGGTCCTACCTTCATTCCAAAGTTGAACTGGCTTATCTTTCCATGATTCTCTGATAGACATTGTATCTTGCATAGACGATTGGAAGTCTGGTTCACTTTTGCATTCAACATCAGCAATGGGACTCATGGGATTGCTAATTGGTAGATGCATCCATGGAAAGGGCAATGAGATTTCATGGCAAACACAATCCTCTATAGCCACCGTGACATTTCCCTGACCAATGGTAGCTCCATTGCACAATCCATTGTGGTCAATAGAAATCACAAACCCTCGTGCAATCACTTTCTCAAAAACAATGAGTTCCACCCTTGCACCTATAGAAAGGGCCGTCTCTAGACCATGCAATACAACAGAGATTATGTAAAAAAGAAACAACATAGCAATTTCATCAGTATAAATTAAAGAGGAACTAGTCACACGAGATTGTCCAGTCGTCCAAACCTTGTACATATACTTTACTCCATAATGATAACCCTCACATTGTTTGCCTTTATCCACACAGATAAAGTGTTAAATAGAGACACGTCTATTGGGTGTAATAAGCTATATACATAATAAATCCCTTGAACACTAAGATTGTTGTGGTTTGGATGGCTAGACAAATATTTTGTAATCAATTTTTGATAGAAGAAACACACTATAATAGATTCTAATAAGAACTCATATTTATTATAGTCCAATGAGATTTGACCAGCCGTCCATTTCTCATACTCTAAAAAATGAATCTACATAGATTCTAGTGCACATACTTCTAATACGTTGGAAAGCCACATGATACCATCTTGAACCCAGGCAAACCAACCTAGATATCACCAATTCTTCATATGATTTGTCCATTCATCCAAATCTCACATAATCATTATCAAGTGCCATTAAGCTTTATCGTTTGTGATGGGTGTCAAGGTAGTATGATAAACATGCATAATTGTGCTCAAGATAACCATCCTTCTTTGAGCGTCAAGACCGTTGAGATTTTGCCAGCCGTCCAATTCTCAAAGAAGTATTTTTTGATAGAATCAAGCTGCCTAACAAGGTGATGCACCAGAGTCAACATGACATCAAGTGTAATGAAAGATTGTCATTAACGTACCCAGTCTTTGCAAATAAACTCTACCAACCATCAAGCTTCATAAGATTTGGCATGTTGTCCAAAAATCATGTATAATTATCACTTTGTGCAATCAATCCTCAAACATTACACGGGTGAATGCATTCAAATACTAGACGTTGGCAAGGGGTTATATAAAGCTCGCTTGAACTTACCAAAGTTTCCTTAAGCATATATAGAGTTTCAACCATTGTGGATTACATTAGTTCTAGCACACATATTTATTATGTGTATTGGACCCATATGATGTCATCATGAACCATTACATGCCAACTTAGATATAGATCGATTCCTTTGAGATTTGGCCAGTTGTCCAAATTTCACACAAATACACCACTAGGTGTAGTACAAGATTCACACCATTGCGTGCCAACTTAGATATAGGTTGATTCCTTTGAGATTTCTCCAGTTGTCACACAAATACACTACTAGGTAGTAGAAGCTTCACACTAACATATTTAGTCTTTCTAAGCAAGATCAAACAATTCTCAAGATCCATGAGATTTGGCCAAATGTTCAAATCTCATTCATAGTTGTCACTTCATGTTCTCAATCATAACCCCTTGCCAAAAGCTATTACATCATGACTACCCAACCATGCCAGGTGCTATGTAAACTGAAGGTGCCAAGGGAAGCGTACGCGAGTGCAAGTGCAAGAGCAGAGAGAGAGAGACCTTCTTTGGGTGGAGTGCACAACGACGTTATCCTATTGGCAGCTCCTCATTCTGTTGTATTAAAGAATAAGTGTATAATGGTTATGTTAGTATATGGGTTAGTAGTAAGTGGGATGTTCGGCCAGTTGGCCTGAATCCCAACAAACACCCACTTGAAGGCCAACGCAACCCAAGTGACTTGCTATGTACAACCATGAAGCAATCTAGTGGCTTCAACCTATACCCATCAACTCACTGCAATGTGTTAACCGCTCCAAAGCTAAGCCTTTTGTCAAATCATCTGCTGGGTTGTCGTCAATGTGTACCTTGACCAAATCAATGAGCTTTTTGGCCAAGATTCTGACCAAGCGAGATAACCATACAGCCTCTTTACTTGTATCCGACAATGCAACGTACTTTGCTTCCGTAGTGGAAGATGACGTACAATCTTGAAGACATGACCTCCAAGATATTACTGCTCCAGCAAATATGAAGACATAGCCAAATGTCAATCTCCTATTGTTGACACAACCCGCATAGTTTCCATCCGCATAACCCATGATGGATGCATTGCTATTCCCGAAGCATAAACACCTGCTGACCGTACCTTTGAGGTACCTAAGAATGTGCTTCACTGCTTCCCAATGCTTGCTGCCAGGATTTTCCATATGTCGGCTCACTACTCCCACTGCAAAATCAATGTCTAGTCTTGTGGCCACCATAGCATACATGAGACTGCCCACTGCCAAAGAATATGGTACCTTAGCCATTTCAGCTCGCTCAACATCAGATTTGGGTTCATCTTCCTTGCTGAGTTTCAAGAATGCCTACATTGGGGTACTCAATGCTTCCCCCCCCTGCATATTGAAACGCTACAAAACTTTCTCAACGTATGTTTCCTGAGATAACTCAAGAATACGACGTTTGCGATCTCTTCTGATTCGCATGCCAAGAAAGTGTGTAGCATCCCCCAAATCTTTCATTGCAAAATTATTGCTAAGTGTTTTCTTTAAGTTGGCAATTTCCGCAATGGATTTCCCAGCTATAAGCATGTCATCAACATACAAAACTAGAATGATCATCGAGCCATCATCTAGCTTTCTTGTGTACAAGTAGTGATCCTCTTTGCTCCTTTTATATCCTTGAGACCTCATACATGCATCAAATTTATGATACCACTGCCTTGAACCCTGCTTTAAGCCATAAAGTGCCTTTTTGAGCTTGCATATTAGCTCCTCACGAGATGTGTTCTCCTGAACAAACCCTTAAGGTTGCTGCATGTAAACATCCTCATTGAGATCCCGGTGAAGAAATGCTGTCTTCACATCCATTTGGACAAGTTCCATGTCCTCAATTGCTACATGACCAAGTACGGTTCTAAGTGCATTTTATATCCTTGATACCTCATACATGCATCAAATTTATGATACCACTGCCTTGAACCCTGCTTTAAGCCATAAAGTGCATTTTTGAGCTTACATACTAGCTCCTCACAAGATGCGTTCTCCTGAACAAACCATTCAAGCTACTGCATGTAAACATCCTCATCGAGATTCCCATGAAGAAATGCTGTCGTCACATCCATTTGGACAAGTTCCATGTCCACAATCGCTACAAGACCAAGTACGGTTCTAAGTGTTGTCATCTTGACCATAGGCGAGAAGATTTTATCAAAATCAACTCCCTTTTTGCTGTTTGAACCCTTTAGCTACAAGTCTAGCCTTGTACTTTGGATTTGGATCACCTTAGGTAAAATTCTTCTTGTAAACCCATTTGCAAGGTAAAGCTTTTGCATCATTTGGAAGTTCTACCAAGTCAGAATTGAGTTATACGCAGATTCCATAGCTTGCTCCCACTTCATCACATCATCCGTCATCATGGCTTCTTGGTAGCAGCTTGGCTCACCGCAATCGATCAACATGATTTAATCAAGACCTGGCTCGAAATGCGTAGGTGGATGAGAGAATCTAGTAAACCGTCTCACTCCTTGACCATTGCTATCCGCTCCCTCTGGAGCATTGCTAGTGGAAGGTACATCACTAGCCCGCTGAGTTGATTTCACTGTCTCTGAGGCAACATCCTCAAAAGTGACTCTCCGAATCTCTATTTCCTTGATAGGTTGTTTATGCATCTTCGACTCATTGCAGATCACATCTGAACCATGGATGACTCGAAGAGATTCCGGGTGCCAGAGATGACATCCCATCTCTCCATCTGCACCATATCCAATGAAAATACATTTGTGTGACTTTGGCTCTAACTTTTAGTGAAGTTGTTTATGCACGTGAGCATAAGCTTCACAACCAAAAACACGTAGATGGTCAAAGTGGGGCTTACGTTTAGACCATAATTCTTCTAGAATCTCATAATTCAATGGCGTACTAGGAGAACGATTTATAATGTGCACTGCGATCAAGACGACTTCTGCCCAAAAGCCTTGTGTGAGATTTTCCCTAGAAAGCATGGCTGTGACTCTTTCCTGAATTGTATGATCATGCGTTCCATTATGAGCTGGTGTGTATGGTACAGTAAACTGCCTTTTAATCCCCCTTGAGTAGATCAAGATATACAGGTTTCAAAGTGGAATTGACTTTGTTAAAGTGCACTCAATGGACATGTATGAAGAGCTCGACATATATGAGGAACTTATGCATATTGAGGATGATTTGGGTAAATCAATTGAAGCACAGGTAGAGACAAATTACAATACGGTTGCAAAAAAAGTGAGACCAGTAGCTACAACTCTACCAGAAGGAAGTGATGGGGTGATCAAGAAGCTTCTCAACAACTCGAGAATCCGAAGGACATATAAGTTTACTTAGGAGACATTGGAGCACCTTAAGATTGGAGAAGATGGTTTCTTCAATGAAGAGGAAGTCAAATGCTTTCAACATATGCTCAAAAAATACATTAAGGTTTTTTATCTTGAGCTAGGTGATATTGGGTGTGTGGATTCAAAGTGTTGTTTCACCTATGGTTATAATCACTATTACTCACATGCCATGGAGCTTACACCCTATTCTAGTTCCTAAGGCTCACTTCCAAAGCTTATTGCTTTGCTTAACGAGAAGATACAGATGGGTATTTTGGAGCCATCATCTGCGCCATACTCTAATCGATGCTTCACAATTTTGAAGAAAAATGGTACTTCAAGGTTCGTACATGACATGCAGCCGGTTAACAAGGTAACAAACGACAATGTGGATATTGGCCCAATTGTTGATGAATTTGTTGAGGCATTTTTTGGTAGATCTATTTATTATATGGGTGATCTTTACTCTAGATATGATCAATTTTAGTTATCTTTGGAGAGAACAGATCTTACTACGATGTGCACTCCTCTTGGGTTGCTAAGGATATGCACTCTGCCCACAGGGTGTTATTAATTATGTAGCTCATATGATGGACGGCATGAATAAGGTATCAAGGGACTTTATTCCTCATGTTAATATGCCTTTCATTGATGATCTACTGAGATTAAAGGATGTGAATAAGGGTCCAAAGATGAGGTAAAAGATCAGAGGAGGTACCAGCAGTTTGTTGCTCAACATATTGTCGATTGTGATGCTATTCTAACCAGGCTTGAAGAAGTTAACTTAGCACCTTTAGGACAAAAATTAACTTTTGGTGCTAAAGAAGTTTTAATTGTAGGGCATATGTGCAGCCTAGAGGGTAGAAGGACAAGTCCTGCTAAAGTTGAAGCTATCTCAAAGATGAAAGAAACATGTTCTTCAGTTTATTGAAGTTCATCGATTTCTGGGTGCGTGTGTGAGTCCACCATATTTGGTTGTCACATTTTGCTCATGTTTCAGAGGTGCTTTATCAACTGCTAAGGACATGCAAAAGGTTTGTTTGGAAAGAAGTTCACATGAAGGTTTCTCGGTGCATTTGTATTTCCACCTTATTTGGTTGCCACATTTTGCTCACGTTGTAGAGGTGCTTTATCAACTGCTAAGGAAAGACAAAAGGGTTTTTTGGGAAGAAGTTCACAGAAAGGCTATCAAAAAACTAAAGAAGATGCTTCTCAAGGCTCCGACCTTAAGGAAAGTCAACTACAAATACAAAAGACAGGTAGTATTAATAGTTATAGGTCAAGATGATGTAGAACGACACATGTATGCACTTGGATTAGAAGAAAAGGAAGTCAATGATCGCAAAAAAGGTTACCCATAGGTTAAGAGATAACGTTGGGACATTGCTACTTCTCTAAGGTCTGATAAAGAGTATTTTATTGGAGCTTCAGTGGTGGTAGAGATAGATTGCTCGCCACCCACTGATAGGGATGATTGCAAACTGCTCTACTCCAAACATTGCCATGCTAAGGTGGATAGCTTATAGTAAGTCTCTTAACCCAAAATTTTGTCATATTGCAAGTAGAGACAATCTTGTTGCAGATATGTTATCAAGGGCTAGGTTTGAAGATGAAGAAAATATGCTTACCACAAGTGATGATGTTGGCTTGAAGTTCTACACTTTTTCTTATCTACATGAAAATTGTGGTATTTATTGCTCATGTTTTTGAAGTATTTTCTAAAGAATCCTATGAGGAGAGTGGCTTATGATTGGCCGCTACCTTAGCACTCTCACTAGCTCCGCGAGTCCACTACTTAAAAATTTCATATAGCACGTGCAAACAAGAGGTATTTAAATAATCCCTTACCTGTAAATTTTCAAGTATTATATGCACCCCTTATGTATTCATTTTTGTAAAAATACTAGCCCTTTTGTATGGAAATTTTCACTTTCTCAATTAAAAAACCCTTTCGATAAGTACATTTTTTTGTAAATGTACCTATTAGAAATCCCTTATTTGTTCCCACGTGCTATCTTACATATTTCCTAGTGGACGCCTGGGCTCACTAGACAGAAGGATGGAGTGACCAAGATTATACGAGGATCAGGAAAAAGGCTTATGGATACTTTCTAAGGGATGTACATCTATGGAAGCAGCCAAAGCGTTTAGGAGGGGTACCGCTGTCGGGGGATATGTGTTCGAAATGTGAGCCGAGAAGGCACGAGGCCCCTGGATGTGGGAGGTGTGTGAGCGAGAGAAAAATAGACACTAAAATCTTTGACAATTACCATAATCATAATTAACTTGAGTAGAGCCTTAAGTATAACTTAATCATAAGCCAAGGTGGGTCGTTAATGACACTGTCACTTGAGTTAAGTGATAACTAGGACTTTAAGACCCATTTACTAGATTAAGGGGCCGTTAACAGCTTTGTACCTTAACAAGATTATTAATAAAGTTTAAATTAATGATGCTGATGTAAATTTCCTCCATATCGCTCTAATTGATTCAATTTCCCCTTGAATTTTGCAAAGTTCATTCCTATTCTCTGTGTCATTCTTTATGCTTCCATTATCATCAAAATCTCTAGAAACTATCTCTCTGTGATGGCATTCCTGATTGCCTAATCTCGTCTTGATAGCTCTCCTTGAGCTCCTTCCTTCTTGCCCTCTGCTGCCCAAAACTTGAGCTCCGATTGCTCCTTGCTGAGCTCCTTGTCGTCTTTCCCAAAATCTTATCTCCCCTTGTGCCAAAAGGACGAGCAACCGTTGTTTGATTGCCTTCAAGAAGCTCTCCAAACTTTCTCTTCTAATTTCTTTCCATTTCCTTAATTGCCGCTCTTAGGAACTCTCCTCCTCTTGCTCTCTTTTCTTCATTCAAATTCCGTCAAAGTTTTCCTTTGCCCTTCACTTCCTACGGGCTTCACCTCCTCTTGCTTAGTAGAGAGAGAGAGAGAGAGAGAGAGAGAGAGAGAGAGAGACAGAGAGAGAGTCTTCTTCTTGCCCTACTCTCCCCTCCACGGTTTCTCCACTCTTCTTTTACTTTCTCCCCAAGCCACACGCTTCCCCTTTTCCTCTTCTTCCTCCTCATTTTCTTAGTTGAGATGAAGAGAGAGCATGGTCAAGAAAGAGAGAGCGAAAAGGAAATTCCCCATTCACCTCTTCTTCCTCCTCGCCATGCTATTTTCCCCCTTGCCCCTCACGTTCTCTCCTTATGGTTTTTTTTTCTCGTCATGCCCTCTCTTTTTTTCATTGCTTAAAAAAAAAACTTCTTATAATAGCCCTCCTTTCCTAAGCAAGGAAAGTGCCGTGGTTGTGGGAACGAGGGTGGTGATGTGTCAGGTCCTTCGATGGACCTCCACCAAATCCATCTATGTTCATGGCAAATGGGAGCGCTCGTCACTTTTTATTTCTTTGCCAAGCCTGGCCGAGAGTTCCTGAGAGCGGCAGTTAAGGAAATGGCATATCAATCAGTTGTCTTAGACCATGCATAAAACCATCTCTTCTTGGATCAAAAGCTAGCTCAAAATCTCCTACATCTTAAGGGTAACATCAAATCCCACATAGCATCTGGTAACATATGATATTTCCATATCCTTGTGCAACTAGCTCATCTAATTTTTTATCATCAATCATGGGTAGGAGAATTGGTAATGAACCTTCACCCCCTCTAGCATTGGAATCCAAAATTTAGCAAAGCTTCATCTAATAATTGCATAATGTCATCATCAACTGCATCTAAATAAACTCGCTCATGCATAAATTTAGATTTCTTGGTACCCTTAGCATCTATATTTGAGAATCCACGCAAAGCTTCATGTAATAAGCACATAAGCTTTGGGTCTGCCGCTTCAAAAGACTCCTCTACTCTGCACATCTCAGGCTAGAAACTAGTCTACCCACATATGACATGCATATTAGACACACCTGTTGCAGAATGCTCTTCAAGTTTCTCACCCTCGTTCAAATATCTTTGCACTTTTGTAGCACAAAGTTCGACATGCATATTGAAAATTGCATCCACTATCTTGTCCATATCATTGGCGCAATGCAATCAATAGTATGCAACACCAAGAGATCGCACTTCACTATGCCCCCACTACGCACCCTCTCTAAATAAGCATCTTCAAGTTTTGATCATTCTGGCATAGTGTGAGCTCTGTATCACAAGGTCTTGCTAAAGGAGTCTGCATCCCCTCTAAATCATCTCTTTGCAGATCTTCAAGCACATTCTCTTGCACATCCAAGCCTTCAAAATCGGGTGTATCTAAACCCTGTAAATCTAGTTTATCCAAATCCATGGTGTTGTGTCTCTCAACAACACTCTTACTTTGACCTATAGCATCTGCATGATCAGTCAACTCTAGGATAGAATCTATATTACAATATTTTTCTCTAATTTTGAGTTAGTAGCAAAAGCATCGGTTGTAACCAAACCATCATGTACGTCTTCTACATTATGGTTTCACTCATACACCTACACAATTTCGTCCCGAGCTTTAGCCACTTTGTTTTGATCCGCTGATTTATTTTTCCCCTGTATTGCATGCATAGGCTCTTTGCAAAGTTCACCCTGTGTATCTTGAGGCTGTATGTAAGGCATTTGCAAAACCCAGGTTTTCATACACAACTTTAACTATATCTTCATCACTAGCTTGTAAGAAAGTAGCATCATGTAGAAGACACTAATCAATCATAGCTTCTGATTTTGACCGTACTTGTCCTCAAATATCTGAGTAATTTGGTAGACTTGGAATATTTTCTTGATAATTCTCATCATTTACTCGTACAATAACTTCTTTGAAATATTCCCAACTATCATTGCAGGCTTTGGTAAGCTCTTAAATTTGCTCCTTCAAATCTAAACTCACTCGCTACTCAAAATATATAATCATTAACTCTTTTGATATTCTTCTTGACTTGGTTTCCAACTCATAGCACTCTAGGTAGCCCTCTGGATCATAACCATCAAGGAGTTGCCTCTTGTCGTATACTGCATCCAAAGCTTCACCCATTTTCTTCTTTGTCTTCATAGCTTCCACTTCAAGCAAAGATCCTTGGACCAATTGAAGCATCTTTGAAAAATTTGGAATTGTTGTCGTCCCATTAAAACCCTTTACAGTAAACTCTTCAATCAATTTCATCATATGTCCTAGATTCTCTATCTTCACCTCCCACCCCCATCTCGTTTTGTGTCAACTTCACCAAAGATGTTAGGGGATATTTGTTTGAAATGTGAGTCGGGAAGGCGTGGGGCCCTTGGATGTGGGAGGTGTGAGAGAGAAGGAACAATAGACATTGAAACCTTTGACAGTTACCGTAATCATCATTAACTTGAGTAGATCCTTAAGTACAACTTAATCATTAGCCAAGGTGGGTCATTAATGACACCGTCACTTGGGTTAATCAATAACTAGGATTTTAAGCTCGCTTTACCATATTAAGGAGTCGTTCATGGCTCCATACCTTAACAAGATTATTAATCAAGTTTAAATTGATGATGTTGACAGAAATTTCCTCCTTGTCACTCTAATTGCTTCAATTTCCCCCTGAACTTTGCAAACTTCATTCTTGTTCTCTATGTCATTCTTCATGCTTCAATTATCATAAAAGCTCTACAAACTATCTCTTTGTGGCATTCTCTGATTTCTTAAGCTTGTCCTGATAACTCTCCTTGATTTCCTTCCTTCTTGCCTTCTGTTGCCCAAAATTTGAGCTCTGATTTCTCCTTGCCCTCTTTCCTAAAAGCTTATCTCCCCTAGTGCCAAAAGAATGAGCAGCTGCTCTTTGATTGATTTCAAAAATCTCTCTAGACTTTATCTTCTAATTGCTTTCCATTGCCGTAACTACTGCTCTCAAGAACTCTCCTCCTCCTGCTCTCTTTCCTTCATTCAAATTC
The DNA here is from genome assembly GCF_014529385.1 of Adiantum capillus-veneris. Classification (NCBI taxonomy): domain Eukaryota; kingdom Viridiplantae; phylum Streptophyta; class Polypodiopsida; order Polypodiales; family Pteridaceae; genus Adiantum; species Adiantum capillus-veneris. The sequence continues at coordinate 70,162,715 of NC_140942.1, read as the reverse complement.
CGTCAAAGTTCTCCTTTGCCCTTGAATTCCTCGTGGCTTCTCCACCTCTTGCTTAGTACAGAGAGAGAGAGAGAGAGAGAGAGAGAGAGAGAGAGAGAGAGAGAGAGAGAGAGAGAGAGAGAGAGAGAGAGAGAGAGAGAGAGAGAGAGAGAGAGAGAGAGAGAGAGAGAGAGAGAGAGAGAGAGAGAGAGTAATCAAGAAAGAGAGAGTCTTCTTGCTACCCTACTCTCCCCTCCTCGGTTTCTCCACTCTTCTCTTTCTTTCTCCCAAGCCACACGCTTCCCCTTGTCCTCTTCTTCCTCCTTGCTTTCTTAGTTGAGATGAATAAAGAGAATGAGAGAGAGCAAAGGAGATTCTTCCTTCATGTCTTCTTCCTCCTTGCCATGCTATTCCCCCCCTATCCACTCATGTTCTCTCCTTATGCTTTTTTTTCTCGTCATGTCCTCTCATTTTTTCCTTGCTAAAAAAAAAACTTCTTAAGATAGCCCTCCTTCCCTAAGCAACGATGGCACCTTCATTGTGGGAACATGGCTAGTGATGTGGCAAGTCCTTTGGTGGACCTCCTCCAAATCCGTTTGTGTTGAAACAAAGTGGGAGCACCATGGCGTGCTGGTCACTTTTTGCTAAGTTTGCTAAGCTTGCCCGAGCAGTTTTTTGCTCTCCACAAGCCCTCTTTCCTTCCCTTTGCGCCATTCAGTGTGTGCACACCATTCTCCTCTTTCCTTTTTCTTCCCCATTCACATTAGATCCTCTTCTTATTTGCTACGGGAGGCCTTATTTCCATAGTGGGTGGTCATTGGTTGGTCTTTGGGCAGCCATACCCCTTTCCTTTGCTCTCATAGCCACCAAGCCATTTCTTTGGGCGGCCATACCCCTTTCCATTTCTCTCATAGCCATTTCTTAGCGCCACACCTTGGATAACCATTGCTGAGCACAACACTGTGTCAACTGAAACACTACTAGCACAACGTGTTTCTCTTATGGGCATGCCCTTATGGAAGGCCATTAGTACTTGGCTCATGGGCGGCAAATTATGCTCCCAATGGGCACCATATTTGGTGTATAGATCGACCAAATCATTGTCAACCACAACACATTTGGCATACATCCTGATGAAAACATCGATGATCATCACATTAGACTTGCATATCCACCATTGTAGTGCACGGGCAGCATACCCCACTATCAATGCACTGCATGAGATGACATTCTGGACTAGGTTCTCCTCGAGCACCTATTGCTCTATTAAGTGCACATTATTTGGCATACATATCATTGAGCTTGCTCGTTATTACTGATCCCGTGATTACTTCTCAATAAACATGTAGCCTTCAAGTAGGCTTTATCTGCATCCGTTTTCTCTTTTTCTCAATATGGAAGCAGAGTGGCACGACACAATAGTGGGTTGTTTGGGACAAAGAAACTCAAAAATAGGTGATAGAAGAGTTTCATGAAAGCTTATGGGCAAGGTTGAAGAATAAAGCGGCATTTGATGGGAAAGTACAGACTACACCCTCATGCCATTAAATATGGGGATTGAGTTCTTGTTTATGATAGTAGCTTGGAGAACCAATGCAAAAGATGGTTAGATGATGGTTTGGACCATATGTGGTGCTTCATGTTTATGATAATGCAACATATAAGCTATGTGAGCTTGATGGGACTGTGCTCAAGTTGCCTATTGTAGGAAAAAGGATCAAGTTGTTCATGAAGCAAGAAGGCAAGATTGTTCTTGACAATCTTAGTTCATATCAACCTCCAAAAAATAATGCTATGTATGCATTGGACGATGTGTCCGATGATGCTTATTAAGTGCAGTTGGCACAGACTAGAGGCTCTACAGGTTCTGAGGGGGTGGATGTCGTGCAACTCCACTTCCATGATGGGGGAAGGAGCAAAGGGGTGTGAGTTAAGGCTACTTTAAGGCTATATGTTTGTTAAACAGAGATCAGGACTTGATAACAAGCTAGACTAATGCTAAATGTATGCCAGATGTGGCTTTAAAGGATCAAAAGTTGTCCTAATGATTTGAAAAAGAGATATATTTGAAGTGATCATAAATGGAAGCTTATGGACTAGAATTGTAGTGCTTGAAGTGCTCTACAGGGGATTGTCTTTACGACTTGTCAAGCTAGGTGAGGAATTATGGCAGTTTGAATCTAGGATGGTTTGCACATCTTTACCAGATTGGGCAGCTGTAGATGAAGGGTCAGGGCTGAAGTGAGTGCATGGGCCTAAAGTGTGCACCATATGGTGCACATTGGTCTTTTCAAATTGGCAATTAGAGTTTTGGTTGCCAAGATATTGCTAATTGGACTCTCACCCGGGTCGAGTTCTAAGCCAGATTGGTCACCTCATTCAGTGTGTCATATGAGATTTTTGCAGCCTTTCCAAGAGTTGAGTGTAAAGTATGTGGTATCTGAAGGACATGGAAAGTGATGGCACATCAAACAAAGTCTAGATTGTCAAGATATCTGAAGGACATGGAAAGTGATGGCACATCAAACGAACCCTTTAGTTGAAGACCACGGCAGTTGCCAGTGGAGCTATACCAGCAGATGAATCTATGTAATTTTGGTCGGCTCAGTTCAAGGACCTGATGCGATCAAAACGGGGTGGTGATTTCACCAGCCTAATTTTTGAAACAAGGATTTTGTGGGGATTTTATGGATCGGCAATTAGACCATCAGACAGGCAATGGAAAAGCCTCAAAGTGGGAAATGGAAGTTGTTTTTTGGAACTTTCTCTAATTGTCATGTGAAACTTGAAGGACCATAGAGGGGAGTCAATGAAGAAGCACCTCGTGGTAGCCAAAAAAACACACATGTGGGGGCACCGTGCACGAGAGGAGGGTACATATACTAAAGGGTGACCCCTATGGAGTATGAAACAAAGAGAGAGAGAGAGAGAGAGAGAGAGAGAGAGAGAGAGAGAGAGAGAGAGAGAGAGAGAGAGCTCGTTGAGACTCTCCATGGCGGATGATGGATGGCACTCCATGAGGGTCAGTTCTCACGACCATGGGCCGATGACATTTTTGAAGGGCATGTCAGAGGCATCAATAATATTTTTGGTGCCCCAAATAAGGAATGATGCATGTGAATCTTGGAGACAAAGCTTGTTGAGATTAGCAAAAGGTTATTCATGAAAACAACAAGCTAAAAGTAAGAGGAAAGCTGATAAAAATAGGGGCAGGACTCACATGCCAGTGGAAACATGCTTTTTGCATTTGATCAAGGGGAGTTTTCTTTGGACGATCAAGAGCAAGAGGAGTACAAGATCACGCAATCAGAGACAAGGAGAATGAGACTTTTTAAGAGTTTTTGTGGAAGGAAAAGGAGTAGGGTAGGGGGTTTTTGGAAATTGAAAGGAGGAGAGCCTGACCTTCATCATTGTTGTGAACTCCATCTCCATCGGGTGTTTGTGGATTTAGTTTGTGCTAGGAAAATTGGGGTTAAACCCTTTTGTAAAGGAGCTTAAAATCCTTAATATGCAATTAATCCAATTACCGATGTCGTTAATGGCACCACTTTGGCAATCAAGTGTCGGTTCTTATCCATGGTTTCAGTTTCAGCTTTTCTTGTGTGCTATTTCCATTTCCAAGTGGTTATTATTCTATCGTGCGGTGTTGAGGATGTCCTTTTTCTCTCTCTTCTCATAGCCAATAGCTTGAGCTTACCTAGCTTGCCTTTGAAACCTCAATCTCTTGACACCTGAAGCAAACAACTATGTGATGATTGGAGGTCAAGTCTATTAGTGAGGAAAGAACCAGTAACCCAAACTATCTGTCAATGATGATGAATACCTTTCTATCTTGGAACAAGTGCACGTAGATCTTGCAGGAGGCCATTTCTCTCATGAAACTATGGCTAGGACTACATTGATGGATGGAATTTGGTGGCCAAATCTATTTGCTAATGCCAAAGAATTTGTTCAACAATATTGTGATTCATGTCAAACGAGCAAAGGTGCCGACAAAAGTTGGTAGTATGCCATTGCAACCTATGATGGGAGCACACACATTTGCTAAGTGGGGTGTAGACTTTGTTGGTCAAATACACTCACCAACATACAAGACTCTAGCACAATATGTTATTGTGGCCATGGATTACTTGATCAAATGGGTTGAGGCAATATCTCCTAAGAAGAACGATGCTCATCACTACAGCATTGTTGTATGAGTGCATATTCATGCAATACATACTTCCTATTGAGCTTGTAAGTGATAGAGAATCGCATTTTCTCAATGAGGTGGTAGAACAGTTCACCCTATCATCCTTAAGCAAATGGTCAAGCTTGAGCACACAAACAAAATTTTGAGCTCAGTGCTGCTTACAAATATCGTTAGCTCCAGAAGAACTGATTGGGAAATGCTTCTTCATTAAGCCTTGTGGGCTTATAGAGTGTTCTTCAAAATAGTTTTGAATGCACCTTCTTTCAACTTGGTTTATGAACTAGACACAATATTTCCCATGAAGTTATTGTTACCCATTCTTAGAGTTGTGCAAGAATTAGATTGGAAAGATTACAAGTTATCAAAGCGACTAGAGGACTTAGAGAGACTAGATGAGCAAAGCAAGTGACCATAGCACAAGCGGTTGAGTGCAACCTTGAACCAAAGTCCGTGCACACACACACACACACACACACACACACACACACACACACACACACACACACACACACACACACACACACACACACACAGAGAGAGAGAGAGAGAGAGAGAGAGAGAGAGAGAGAGAGATGTTTGTGCGAGTTTGTGGTGTGGAATTGAAGTGTTGGGAATGTAATCGGTGATGGAGCTTCCATAAAGCATGTGTGTGCGTATTGGTGTGGCAAACTAAGCATGTACATGTGAATTTTTCTAGATTTTGAAGGTGAATCCTAGTGGATTGGGGTGGTGTGTTAGCCAAGAGCTATATAGAGGCACACATTTTGTGTTCTGGGTGTGTACCCCCTTCTTCCTTTCCATCTTCTGGTGTCCCCATGCACGACCATGATTGCTCTTGTTGGTAAAGAGAAAACAGGTTTCTGCATTGGTAAAGATGGCGTCTTGGAGCCATGGTCCAATTTTCACAGGTGTTGAGAGTCCTGAAAAATGGATTGTAGATTTCAAGATTTGTATGTTGTCACTACAATGATAAAGGAGGAAAACAAGATGGAGACTTTTTTATCAATGATGCACGGTAAAGCAAAAGTGTAGTATGAAGTGTTGGAAGGCAATGTGAGGCTTGTTTGGCCGCCCCTACGGACACATTTCTTACATGATTTTTGTAAAGAAGCATCCCAAGTTGAAATAGATACCAAACTAAAGGCACTAAAGCAAGATGTAGGTGAGGAGTTTGGTTTGTTTTTAGATCGCTTTGAGGCGTGTTGGGTAGAGTTAGCGGTAGCCATGTAGCTAATGGCGATGATGGCCGCCTTTTGAAGCTGCGGCCACAAGAACCAACCCCAACCGAGAAGCATGAAATAATAACAATTTAAAAGAAAACATTTTTCCCTCTCTTCCTTGCATGCACCACCTCCCCTCCCTTGCTCGCGCGCGTACAGTGCCCCCCCCCCCCCCCCGCCATGGCACCACTCCCTCCCTCTCCTCCATTATCCCCTCTCTCTCCTCCATTATCGCCACCCCTCCCTCTCCCTCTTGTTTGTTTGAAAGCCGCCAAAATCTCTCTCTCTCTCTCTCTCTCTCTCTCTCTCTCTCTCTCTCTCTCTCTCTCTCTCTCGTTCGTCACCAGCCCAAGGGGCCGCCATAGACTATCTCTCTCTCTCTCTCTCTCTCTCTCTCTCTCTCTCTCTCTCTCTCTCTCTCTCTCTCTCTCTCTCTCTCTCTCTCTCTCTCTCTCCCTCGTCCATTATTCAGCTCTCTCTCTCTCTCTCTCTCTCACCCACACACACTCCCTCTTCAACTCTCAGTTCTCCCTCCTCACCTATGATCTCCCTCTCTCTCCTGTCCTGTCCCAGGCTAGCCCACAGGGCACATAAAATATCCCTCTCTCTCTCTCTCGTTCGTCAATCTGGAGGGGGGCTGCCATGCATGGATGCAATAGTCTCTCTCTCTCTCTCTCTCTCTCTCTCTCTCTCTCTCTCTCTCTCTCTCTCTCTCTCTCTCTCTCTCTCTCTCTCTCCCCCTAGCCCACATGATCCCTCACCCTCTACCTCACCCGCTCTCTCACCCTCTCACCCCGTTGACTCCCGCTCTCTCTCTCCATCTCGATGTCGACAGTCAGGCCAGCGAAGCAGAATCTCGCTCTATCTCTTAACACCCACCACACACATCCACACACCCACACACACACACACACACACACACTCACACTCTCCCTTCCTCTCTCCCCATCTTTCGCTCACTATCTCCCTCCCACTCGTTCAGCCTCTCTCTCTCTCTCTCTCTCTCTCTCTCCCTCTCTCTCTCTCTCTCAGCCAAGCGAGCATCAGAAAGCCTCTCTCTCTCTCTATGTACACACATATACTTCCTCTCTCAACCTCCCCCTCTTTCTCTCCCCCCTCTCCCTCACTCACGCTCTCTCTCCCTCTCTCATTCTCTGTGTAGTCGATCGAGCCAGCCATGGTAAAAAAACAAATCTCTCTTTCACTCTCGTTCCCACACACACACTTGCCAACACACTCACCCACTTACACACACACACACACACACAGACACACAACCCTATATACATATCCACACACACTCCCTCGATCCATCTCTCATGTATATACTATAAACACACACACCCACACGCTTTGCGCACACACAACAACACTTACACGCATAAAAACACACTCACACACATGAAACACGTACATGCACACATCATAAGTACATATGCACAAACACTTAAAGTGAAGAAGAAAACGAGCGCCACATCATCAACAAAAGGAGAAAGACGACCAAAAGCACTCAAAAGTGGCACCAAATTGAAGATTGACGCCGAAGGCATGTCCCAACCGGCATCGAAATAAAAAAAACACTACACCGACATGCCCATGGAGCTCGCACTTCACCAATATTTCATCTGCGATCCACTTTTTTGGGTAATAGCCATAGGGTAATTCATTTTCTCTTTTTCCCAAAGCCAAAACCTTGTATAAAAACCAATTGTATATTGGCACCTCTCATTAGGAAGAGAATGGGCTCTAGAAGGGCCTCTTTATTCGACAGTTTAAGGGAGTCAAACCTCTAGTATTAAGAAAGCAATCAAATGACAACTTTTGAATTCAAATAGGCAAAACGGCTCGTTTATTTGAATTTAAATTTCCCCCCAAAATGAAATTTAAAATCTAGCAGTCAAAACCATATAATGTAGCATATCTACAAAAAGAGCTTGACGTGTAGATTATAGATCTATAATCTCCACTCAAATTGGAGATCATATAAAGGAGTTATGGAAGGCTGAAAATCATAAAGTTGTTCACCTCTTTTTTTGGGGGGGAAAGTGCATCCTTTGACCACTCTTACACCTCTCTTACACACTCACCATTCTTGCACACATGGCGTCCATCTATTTATCAAAATATTAATCAACTTCATAATCTTATGGAAAATAAATAGGCCCTCCCAGATCCCATCCTCTTCCTAATGTCTCTCTAGGTGACGGTCACAAAGGACCACCTAGGAGATATCATTTTAAAGTTCTCCTAAAATAAAGCAAGGGTCAACCATCTAGGACCCAGCTCCTTGCTTTGTCTCTCCTGATTAGGGCCCTAACCTAATCAGATTATCCTAAAATAATGCAGTCTACACCTATAAAAGAAGTACACTAGGAGGTCACTATCGGGGAGTACTGGTAGCACTTGCAGGCACTTGCAGCATTTGGGGGGGGGGGGGGGGGGGGGGGGACACTTGTGAGTCAGCACTTGAGAAGGAAGCCATGTACACACCCTAACTCCAAGGGTCACCTCACAAGAGTAGAATCTCTGTGTATCTGGGATTTTCCCTAGAGAACGCACTATAGGCTCTCTCTCTCTCTCTCACACTCACTATCTCTCCCTCTCTCTCTCTCTCTCTCTCTCTCTCTCTCTCTATCACCACGGTCTTCATCTCACCGAAATTGAGTTTCTATAAATACCACTTTAAATCAAGATTGCCCTCCCATCCGAAGGGGTTTTCATAATCTAAGTCTCTCTCTCTCTCTCTCTCTCTCTCTCTACGGTGTGCAGTATTAGCATCATTTTAATCACTATTGTCCACTCCCTAACCTCTCAAAGCTAGGTGGTACCCCGTGTTCACTTCCCGTGACAAGTTCGGCGTGCACGGTCCTGGCGTTGAGGCCGTCAGGGTCTGTTTTGCGCTTGTGCTTGTCATGCGGTGCCCCCACTGAGGAGGGCTTCTCAAAAACCTTCAGTTTTTAATGCTGAAAGGATGCACGTCATCGACCATGGACAAATGGCTACGAGAATTCTCCAATTGGAGAACGGAGAAGGAAGAAATTGAAGAAGCATTGACCGCCTTCATCGAAGTGTTGCTGCCAGGTTGTAGCGTAGTCAATATCCAAGAGCACCAAGTGGTTTCTCTCCAATGTTCAGAGAAGAGTTGTCTGCTACATCAGCCACTAAGTCCAAGCCACAAAGCCTAAAGCATTTGGTGGAAGCAAGTGGGCCTACGCTCTCTCTAGTCCTAGAGAGTTCAAGTGAAGTACGACCACCCAAGCATCACTGCTGCATGCAAGATCGAAAGCCAATTGAGGTAGACTCTTCTTGCCCAGTCTGTTTTGAATCCAATGTGGAGGATTGTGTGGACTTCAACAAGAGGTAGAGGCATGTGGTGAAGGTGTCACCTTGTCAACACTTAAGGTATGCAACTCTAGGGATCAGAACCTTTCCCTACACCCGACATGGATAATCAGAATAGGCCAAAAGTCTCTCCTTTTCGTTTCTTGCCACACGTGCATGTAAACATGTACATTGATAGGAAGATATTCTACCAAAAAAATATTGTTTTCCTATTTGGAGCAGAGATGCTTGATGAAATCCTTAGTTCCCCATGTCCCATCATCTTGCCCCTTCTTGATTACTACCACTCTTTTGATGTAAGCATATTTATTCTATTCTAGCCTTGCACTCTTCTTCGCTCCTGCTCAAGTCCTCCAACCTTGTAAGAAAGCCATTATAAGCCACTAAGTCATTTGTGTTTAAGAAAAAAAAAAGTTTGAAGAAATATCTTGTTTTTGGCAATGACAAATGTTTCTTTCCCAACCTTCACGGGTAAGGTGGGTGAAGATGCTTCAGACTTCTTGGATAACCTTGAAATAGCATGTGTCGTCTCTGGAACGGATGATGATGCTTCCCATCTGTGCATTTTTTCGCTACTAATGAAAGTGGAGGCAAGATCATGGTACAACGCCTTGGTGCAAGCCACCAAGGAGAGGTGGGATATGCTAAGAGTAGCATTCCTGAGGTTTTTTGTAGAAGGCACCATATCCGAGAAGCTGTGGCAACTGCTGATGGAGTTGAAGCAAGGAAGTATGGTTGAGTATGCAGCATACAAATCAAAGTTTGTGGATCTATGGGGACGATGGGTTGTATCGTTGAGGGAGGGTGAAGGGGCACCCAATTTCTTAAAGAAAGACCGGTCTGTGGCTGGTTTATGTACAATCCTTAAAGAGAAGGTGAAGGGAAGTTTTCCTACTACATATGAGGTAGTAGTTGAAGTAGCCTACCTTAAAGATAAGAAGTTGCATCTACAAGCCAAAACTACCAAGGAAGAGGAACCGGGAAGGGCCCGACCACACCTAGCCGCACCTACAGCAGCCGTCCAAAGGAATCAGCACAGGTGTTGACTAAAGATCAACAAGACCTGCTCAATTGAATCACCAATGAGCTAGAGAATCTTTCAGTACATCTAGTGCAGAAAGGGCATGCACCTGCCAAAAATCCAGAACAAGGAAGAGGGAAGCAAAGGCAGAATCAAGACTACCATTGTTAAAATTGTGGAGAGGATGGCCATGGCATGTACTATTGTCCTCATCCAAGAAGGCAGAACTTCAGTAGAGGAGGAAGGCAGAACCAAATCTCTCTATCAAGGGCAAGAACACCACCACCCTGGCAACGAGGGCTGATTCCACCAGTCCAAATCCTTTGACCACCCATACAACCACCCCCACCACCGCAACCTCTCATTCCACCACTGCCTCCACCACCAGTTGGAAACCAAGCAGTAAGTGTCATCAGCCTTGAAGCTAAAAGGAAGGAAAATGTAGAAGAGCGTGTCAAAGAGAAGGAAAAATGAAAAGGAAAAGTAGAAGAAGTGGATGCCATGGGAGTGAAGCGTGCCAAGCAAGAAGAAGCCTCTCAAAGGGAGGAGAAGGTGAAAGGAAAAGGAGATTCTAACAAGCATGCGTCTAGGCCTCGATGGAAGATCGAGATCGTGGATTTTTCACTAGTGAGTATGCTAAACCATATGGCCTAGTTCAAGATGTATTAATGTAGGTTCCCAACAAATTACTCCATCTTGCACCAAGGATGAGGAGACAATGGACGAAGATGGTAAGTACAAGAAATTCAAGACCAAGGATAGCTGGGGCTATCTCTGGGAGGAATCTTGAAGACATTCTACCTACCATTGATGCCCACATCAAGGGGCAACATATCTCAAACGTCTACATAGATGGTGGCGCACAAATATGCATCATGAGTGAGAAAATGATGCACCATCTAGGCCTAGAGGTAAGTAGGCCGTCACCCTGCCGAGCTAAAATGGTAAATAACGTCAAATTCAAGTGCTAAAATGGTAAATAACATCAAATTCAAGTGCATAGACATTGTGAATGCAATCAAGGTGAAGGCATTCAACGCAAAAGTGGAGGTAGATATTTTTGTCATGCCACACAAAGGGGAGGACTACCCTATCATTCTTGGAAGACCATGGCTCACGGCTATGGAGGCTAAGCAAGATTGGAGTACCATAATGATTCAGATGAAAGATGCTAAGGGAAAGTCCATATTCTACGACATGAAGACTGGGAAGCAATGCAACATGATCTTGGAGGCATCAAAAGATGAGTTCACCAGTGACTCTTTGACCGCCTTGGGAGAAGAGATGCCAACAATTGAAGAGAGTGATAGTAGCATCGAAGTGATGGGAGTCATCCTTAGAGATCCAAAGAGATTGACACAATATGAAACACCACCGGAGAACCAATAGGGACCATCAGGTACGCAATCCTTGGTGGATACAAGTAAGTTACATCGGATGCTCTCCAGTGAGTTATCTAGTGAAGAGAGAGAAGAATACATCTCTATGCTAGGTAACTTCACCACACTATCCATTGGTGGTTATGACAAGATCACAGGCATTATAGTGGTGCAACACCGCATAAGACTCAAGGAAGGAAGCAAGCCTGTAGTGCAAAAGCTCAGAAGGCTTGGGGTAATTCAGCAAGAAGCATTGCTCAAAGAGGTAAGTAATTTTCTACAGACAGGTTTCATTTACCCCGTCAAGGACTTAGAGTGGATCTCTCAAGTGGTGGTCACACCAAAGAAGAACGATAAGTGGAGGGTTTGTGTAGACTACAAGCCTCTCAATGCAGCAACAAAGAGGGATAATTTTCCCCTCCCATTCCAAGACAAGATTCTCAACAAGGTAGTACGTCATGAGTGCTACACAGTATGTGATGGCTACTCAGGCTACTTACAGATTAGCATGGCAAAAGAAGACCAGAAAAAGACAACTTTCATAACACCATGGGGATTTTTTGCTCGCAGGGTGATGCCTTTTGGCCTCACCAACGCTTAGGCCACAATCCAATGCTATGTAACTTTTGTCTTGCAGCCATACTTTGGTAAGTCAATACTGGTTTTCATAGATGATTTCTGTATCTACAGTTCTTTCTCGCTCCATTTGAGCAAGTTCTATGATGGCCTAGCTAGGCTGCGAACTCTAGGTGGCTAGCTTAACGTAGATAAGTGTCACATTTGTCATAATAATCAATATCTAATTCTCCTAAATGATTTTCTCATATTAAACTGATCATTTAATGTGGGGAAGTGCCAGGGGAGAAAAAGCTAGAATATTGGTTACGCTAGCAGACCAGCCACAGTAGGGATCCAAAGGAGGGAAAATAGGGATCCAAAGGGGGGGCCATCTGCAAAAGAGCCATGTGCAACAATGGGCTAAAAAGACCCTAAGGTTCACCCATTAAGACTTCCAAAATGCTAAGGTTCCAAAATTCAAAAGTTGTGTCCAAAGGTCAACCCTAGGGAAAATTGGATGCTTTGTGTGTGCCCTAAAAGTCTTTGCACATCCCTACATGGGAGGGGGCGAGCCCTTCTTCTAGGGGATGAGAGAGAAAGCCACACACACACACACAGGCTCCCTTTACACAAAGGGAATGAGGGACACATGTCAGCTCCCTAGCCCCGATGCCCACAAGGTGTGCCAATTTTTATTGGATGACCCTTGAAGTGGACCAATGAGAGTTAAGATAGAGTAAATCTAGTTTAATTAATTTAAAAACATTTAATAACAGAAACCAATGAGAATTAAGTCTCCTAGAAGACTATTGGGCAGCCTCCCAAGGGGTCCAATGAGCATTCAAGAGCCCCATGGCTTGCCTGATTCCTATTGGCCAGGAGGCAAAGGGGTCCAATGAGAGTTTAGTTTAATTATTTAATTACCTAAAGCTCTCACAAAAGGGGAAAGGGGGACACATGTCATAAGGCTATCACTTATGGTGCTTAATTGTGATTGGCTTGACTTGGAGAGGGCCAATGAGGCTGCAGGAAGAGCAAATAGCAAGGGGGCTCGCCCAAGAGAGAGGGGGGGGGTGATTTTTTCAAGGCATTATCACACACACACTCACACACAATCTATGTGTGAAGCAAAGAAGACTATCTCTTCCCAAGCTTTAATGGAGAGCTCATCACCTACTCCAAGCTTGTGAGATAGAAGCCTACATCGACACTCTCTTGGCATGTGGATGCAAATCCAACCAAGAGCCAAGCTTCAATGCATGCTCATCTCCTCTACCAAGCTAATTACTAAGATAAAGCTATGCTAATATGAGTGATTATGTGAGGAGATGTACATCTTTCTCGTAAGATACTCCTTCTTCCTCTCAATCTACTCTCATACCCTGCTAGCTCTCACCATCTTCGAAGGTGTGTGAGGTCTTGGGTCTGAGAACGGGGATAATTAAAGTTGTGTTTGTTAAGTGTTTTTCTTAGTGCATGAAGCTTTCATCTTCATTGCACTAGCTAGTCTTGAAGGAACACAAAGAACTGTATTGTACAATGTCTCTCTTGATGGGAGAACAATAATACAAAGCCTTTTGGAGGGGGGACCAGCTCCATGCAAATCCGGTCCTCAACTATTGTCATTAGCTTAATTTCTCTCTCTTTTGAAAGCATTGTCGATGCTATCTAACTAGGTGTTATGCTTTTTGTTGCTCTCTCCACCCAAGCACTCTTGTAATTCTCATTAGGAATCTATTCTAATGAAATTCTCACTATGTTCATGCTAATTTCTGCTACATACAAGTTATTAGGCCATTAAATGTTACATTGGTATCAGAGCTCAAGGTTTCTCTTTTCTTGCTCAAGAAGGGAGGTTCTCAAGCTAGCTACAAATGGTTGGTATTATTAATTGCCTGTGAGTAAGTAGAATAGGGATTTTTCAGCCTTGCAGTGCGCCTACCTTCGTGCTGTTAATGGGGCATCACCGTTCCACGGGTAGAAGACCTATTTGATAAGCTACAAGGATCGACCTACTTCAGTAGGATTGACCTAAAAAGTGGCTATCATCAAATAAGGATAGTTGATCAAGACATTGTAAAGACCGCATTTCGCACCACATTTGGTCTTTACGAATACATTGTCATGCCTTTTGGATTGACCGCTTGATGGAGAAGCTGTTCAGGCCTCATCGAACCTTCACTGGAGTGTTCTTTGATGATATTATCATCTACTCTAATTCATTGGAGGAACACAAGCAACACCTCCAGGTAATATTTCAAGTTTTAAGAGAGAATAAACTTTATGTTAATCGAAAGAAAAGTGAATTTTTCTTGCAAGAGATTCAGTATTTAGGTCATATTATCTCTCAAGATGGCATCCAAATGGATCCATGCAAGTTAGAGGTAATAAAAGGATGGCCTAAACCAAGGAATCTTCATGAACTAAGAAGCTTTATAGGTATGTGTGCATACTATAGACGCTTCATAGAAAAGTTCTCACAAATTGCGGGACCATTACATGACCTAACAAAGAAAAGCGTTAGGTATACATGGTCTGCTAAGGAGAACAATGCTTTCGAAAATCTTAAAGAAAAGCTTATCTCTCAACCTGTGCTTACACTACAGGATCTCTCAAAACCATTTAGGTCCAATGTGATGCTTGTGGTGATTGCCTTGGAGCTGTTTTGCTCCAAGAAGGGCATGCCATAGGCTATGAGAGTCGAAGGCTCGACCCTGTTGACCAAGCTCTAGGCATATATGAAAAGGAACTCCTTGCAGTTCTACATTCCTTAGACTCATGGAAGCACTATTTATTGGGGACTCCTTTCATTCTGCGAACGGATCACCAAAGTCTTAAGTACTTCATGACGTAGACCAAGCTCTCCGACAAACAAATGAGGTGGGAAAATTTCCTTTCCCAATTTCATTTTCATATTGCTCACATTGCTGGCAAGCATAATCAAGTAGCTGATGCACTCTCAAGACGGCCGAGAGTGAATGCGGTTTCCATAGCAACTCACAATCATCTATCTTCAATGATAGATGAGTACGCTATTGATCCCGATTTTAGAGATGTGATTTCAGCCCTTGCATTAGGGAAGAAAGAAGAACCATTTACCTTACAAGATGGTTATCTTCTCTATGGAAATAGACTATGCATTACTAACTCACTACGTGAGAAAGTAATGTATGAATATCATGCTCCACCTTATGCGAGGCATAGAGGGATTCGGTCTACCTTAAAGGGAATTGAAACATATTTCTATTGGCCTATCATGAAAGTGAACATACAAGAGTATGTTTCTAAATGTGTGGTATGCCAAAAGACAAAATTTGATAGAGGGAAGCAACTTGGATTGCTTCAACCTTTGCCAATCCCTAATTCACCATGGGAGAGCATATCCATGGACTTTATCTTTGGGTTGCCTAAGTCTATCCATGGAATACGGGAATATGGACGATAGTAGACAGGTTCAGTAAAAAAGCTCATTTTATACCTGTCAAAAAGACTGTCAAAGCCCATCAAATGGCAACCCTCTTCATTTCACAAATCTTCAAGTACCATGGCTTGCCAATGTCCATAGTGTCGGATAGAGATCCTAGAATGACCAGTAATTTTTGGAAGGGTCTCTTTGAGAATTTAGGGACAAGGCTAAACTTCTCTTCGGCCTATCATCCACAAACATATGGCCAAAGTGAAATAGCTAACCTAACCATTCTCGATCTACTAAAAGCCTATGTAACGGAAGTAGATCAAAGATCCCAATGGGAGAAGTATTTACCCTTAGTGGAGTATGCTTACAATAACACTGTACATACTGCCACGGGAAAAGCACCTTTCGAGGTAATTGAGGGAAGATCAAAAAGTCCCTTGCTACTTAAAGTACATGGGAAGATCTTTGCTGCAGATGAGTATAGCCAAGACCTACAAGAATCTTTTCAAAAGATTAAGGATGCTATATCTATCTCATAGCAAAGTCAAAAGGCTGCTGCTGACAAGCACAGAAGAGCCCAAGCCTTTAAAGAAAACGATTGGGTCTTGTTAAAGTTTCCCAAGGCTTGATTAAGGCACACGACGGGCAAGAATCCTACGGGCCACCAGAAGTACTATGTTAAACTAGCAAAAAGGTACTATGGTCCCTTCCAGGTTCTTAGGCCAATCAACGAGATGGCCTATCAACTCAAGTTTCCCAATCATTGGCTCATACATAGTGCTTTCCATGTGAGCCTATTAAAGCCTTACAAAGGAGAGCCACCTCAAGAACCAACTATTGAAGACCCACCGGAGATCGAGGACCAAGAGGAGGTGCTGCAGCCCGAGTCCATTCTCCGACATGAAGACAAGGTACTAAGAGGCGGTAAGACTATCGGACGATATCTTATTAAGTTTAAGAATTATCCTTTTGAAGATGCTAGATGGATACAAGGCATACAATTAAAGGATAACCTAAACCTTGTCAATGCTTACAATGCTTCTCAAGAGTAAGCAAATGTACAAAATGTTAAAAATGAACAAAGTTTTGTCTTATAAGACTCTCTTTTTCTTTATTGTGCACAAAAATGAAGTAGTATGCATGCTTAGATCAAGTTTACGGAGACGACGTCTCCCAAACACCAAGTTGGGCTTGTCACTCTACTATGGAAGACTGATAGAACTAATGTATAGACATGCTTGCGGCAGCCTCATGCTCTCAAGCGCCAAATGGACTAGTCATCCATTATGGAATGATGTCGTAGGGTAACATAGGTATCCTCTACCCGCTAAGAAAAGGACTCATGAACATGCTTTATCTTCTCTACACCATAGTCGAGGACGACTATGATTTCAAGAGAGAGGTGATGTCATAATAATCAATATCTTATTCTCCTAAATGATTTTCTCATATTAAACTGATCATTTAATGTGGGGAAGTGCCAGGGGAGAAAAAGCTAGAATATTGGTTAAGCTAGCAGACCGGCCACAATAGGGTTCCAAAGGAGGGAAAATAGGGATCCAAAGGGGGGTCCATCTGCAAAAGAGCCATGTGCAACAATGGGCTAAAAAGACCCTAAGGTTCAGCCCATTAAGACTTCCAAAATGCTAAGGTTCCAAAATTCAAAAGTTGTGTCCAAAGGTCAACCCTAGGGATAATTGGATGCTTTGTGTGTGCCCTAAAAGTCTTTGCACGTCCCTACATGGGAGGGGGCAAGCCCTTCTTCTAGGGGATGAGAGAGAAAGCCACACACACACACAGGCTCCCTTTACACAAAGGGAATGAGGGACACATGTCAGCTCCCTAGCCCAGATGCCCACAAGGTGTGCCAATTTTTATTGGATGACCCTTGAAGTGGACCAATGAGAATTAAGCTAGAGTAAATCTAGTTTAATTAATTTAAAAACATTTAATAACAGAAACCAATGAGAATTAAGTCTCCTAGAAGACTATTGGGCAGCCTCCCAAGGGGTCCAATGAGCATTCAGGAGCCCCATGGCTTGCCTCATTCCTATTGGCCAGGAGGCAAAGGGTTCCAATGAGAGTTTAGTTTAATTATTTAATTACCTAAAGCTCTCACAAAAGGGGAAAGGGGGACACATGTCAGAAGGCTATCACTTATGCTGCTTAATTGTGATTGGCTTGACTTGGGGAGGGCCAATGAGGCTGCAGGAAGAGCAAATAGCAAGGGGGCTCGCCGAAGAGAGAGGGGGGGGCTGATTTTTGCAAGGCATTATCACACACACACACTCACACACAGTCTATGTGTGAAGCAAAGAAGACTATCTCTTCCCAAGCTTTAATGGAGAGCTCATCACCTACTCCAAGCTTGTGAGATAGAAGCCTACATCGACACTCTCTTGGCATGTGGATGCAAATCCAACCAAGAGCCAAGCTTCAATGCATGCTCATCTCCTCTACCAACCTAATTACTAAGCTAAAGCTATGCTAATATGAGTGATTATGTGAGGAGATGTACATAGTTCTCGTAAGATACTCCTTCTTCCTCTCAATCTACTCTCATACCCTGCTAGCTCTCACCATCTTCGAAGGTGTGTGAGGTCTTGGGTCTGAGAACAGGGATAATTAAAGTTGTGTTTGTTAAGTGTTTTGCTTAGTGCATGAAGCTTTCATCTTCATTGCACTAGCTAGTCTTGAAGGAACACAAAGAATTGTATTGTACAATGTCTCTCTTGATGGGAGAAACCATAATACAAAGCCTTTTGGAGGGGGGACCGGCTCCATGCAAATCCGGTCCTCAGCTGTTGTCATTAGCTTAATTTCTCTCTCTTTTGAAATTATTGTCGATGCTATCTAACTAGGTGTTATGCTTTTTGTTGCTCTCTCCACCCAAGTACTCTTGTAATTCTCATTAGGAATCTATTCTAATGAAATGCCCACTATGTTCATGCTAATTTCCACTACATACAAGTTATTAGGCCATTAAATGTTACACATTGGTGAAAGCAAGGTCACCCTTCTCGGTCATGTAATTTCAGCCAAAGGAATTGAGGCTGACCCTAGCAAGATTCATGCTTTAGCATCTTTGTCATCACCCACAACAGCTAAGCAATTGGTCTCTTTCCTTCAGAAGGTAAGGTATTTGACCAATCTCATTCACTTGCTCTCTCAAGTGGTTCTCCCTCTACAACAAGTCACCCATAAAGATGTCTTCTTATCGAGTGAAGAAAATGAGCAACAATTTTTTGAAGTGAATGAGATCTGGCTACACTTCCCACCATTGCACCCCCTAGATGGGACGAGCCATTTTATGTTAACCCCAGTGTAGGAAGTGATACACTTGGATCTGTGCTAATGCAGAAGGACCCCCAAACCTCTTTCATGCATCCTATCTATTTCTCTAGTTGCATCATGACCCCATTAGAAAAAGGATTCACCACAGTAGAGCACATGGTGCTTGCACTGTTGTTTGCCACTACAAAGTTCCACTCGTATCTATTGCCTATACCCTTTGTAATTCTGACAATGGAAGAGGTCTTTTCGTATGTGATGCAACACATGGATGTCTCATCTAGAATCTCTAAGTGGCTTGCTAGATTACAAGAGTTTGATTACACTATACAAGTGGAGAACTCCACCAGAGCTAGTCTACCAGGTATTCTTATTCATCGTCACTATGAGAAGAAGCTAAAGGTCGAAGCTAAAGGTCAACACGAAAGGTAAAGGAGTGACACCAATGGTGGAAATTCCTAATCTAGAAAGATCTCACTCTCTTTTCTTTGATGGAGCATACAAAAGAACAGCAGACCAGGCTGCAACTGGCATTGTCATTTTCAATGATCAAAAGTAAACGGTATTCTCTATTGGGCAGCTGCTACACTCCCACTCCAACAACGAAGCAGAGTACGCGGCCCTAATTCTTGGATTAGAACAATGTGTTTTGCAAGGGGTTCAACGTCTAAATGTGTTTGGTGATGCCATGCTCCCCAGGGGATTCACCATGAAAAACTTATCGCACCATGTAAGTGTAGGGGAGGAAATTTTTTTCACAAGTTACATAAGCGTATAAGTTAGGGGCAGGCCCTCAATAATTTATCTTCCAAGCTTAAAAATAAGGGAGGGGGGTATCATATTTATGGAGCGGGGAGGGGGGGGATCTGACCCGGGTTTATTACTTGTAATGATTGGTCATTGGTGTGTACTAGAGCTTGGATGAATTTTGGGGAAATTTTTTAGGTCACACATCAAATTTTGCATCAAGCCAGTCATAGATAAGGGATGATTTGGAGTAGGTAAAGGGTTGATTCACAACAACTTTGGATGGGTCAGAATTGGACGAGTAGCTAGAGTACAGACTGATCGGGCACATAGTTTGAAAGTGAAACTAAGACACATTGAGGGTACATCTAGTTATCAACAGAAGTGGTTCCTTAATATATTGTGAGTCACTATGCTACACACTCTTTGACTAGTTTTACTCAGTTAGATCATGTGAAACCCAAATTTTATATGTAAGATAGGGGTATGATAGTTTTCTTCATTGATTGTTGTATAAGCATAGAAAGAGGGGTCATGTTCCCTAATATGAGTCGTACATAGGGTTTTATCAAATTTTTCTGCTTGCAGGTGGTGTCTTGTTTTGTATATAGAGTGAATCCCTCGGGCCATGCTCTTGATTAAGTAGATAAATGGCACTGGGATTTGTAAAAATCAAGTTTTACTTGGCCAGTTACGCCAAGTTAAGGATGCTTTAAGAAATTTTGAAGCAATAAAATTATTTCATGTCCCTAGGGAAAAAAAATCAAGAAGCAGATGCTCTAGCCAAAGAAAGAATACAAGATGTTCCAGTAGGAGAAATCAAACTGAAGCTGCTCCTCTTTCAGGGTAGCGATGCTATGCCTGATATCATTAGCATTCTTAGATACATGAGAATGTCCTCAAGGGTATACCAAGGGCCAAAAACAATGGCTTGTCCAAAAGGCAACAAGATACCGCCTTATAAACATCACCTTGTATTGCAAGGGCAAAGACTAGATTCTCAGGCGAGTGCCAATCTCTAGTGAAATCACGCAGGTAATCTCAAGTTTCCATGATGGTGGTTGCGGCGGCCACTTTTCTCTAGATATTACCGGTAGGAAGATTCTACAGGCAAGATTCTCTTGGCCTAGTCTTAACAGGAATGTGCATCATTGGTGTAAAACATGCAGAGCTTGTCAAGTATCCAGTGACCAAACACTAACCTATGAGCCACAGACTCCTATCATCTCATATGGCCCATTTGAGAAGTGGGGAATAGATGCAATTGGTCCTTTTCCAAGAGCCCAATCAGGTAAGTTGTACATCCTAGTTGGTGTAGACTACATGACCCGATGGGCGGAAGCAACATCCACCACTCGCATTACAGCCCAAGAAGTGGTG
Source organism: Adiantum capillus-veneris (assembly GCF_014529385.1). NCBI lineage: Eukaryota > Viridiplantae > Streptophyta > Polypodiopsida > Polypodiales > Pteridaceae > Adiantum > Adiantum capillus-veneris. Next base: position 70,142,191 of record NC_140942.1, on the reverse strand, counting down.
AAGTTCATATTTGAGCACATTTCTTGCCGTTTTGGCACACCTTTGGAGATAATATTTGATAGAGGGCCAGGTTTTAGAGGCAACTTGGTGAGAGAACTAATGAAAAAGTTAGGCATCACACGCTGACACTCAACTCCATACTATCCACAGTGCAATGGTCTAGTGGAAAAGGTAAACGGCATGATCTGTAAGATCATCACAAAGCAGGTGAATAACCACACAAGTCATTGGGATAAACATCTCATGGCCTCTTTTTATGCCTACCGCACGACATGCCAAACATCACTAGGTTTCACCCCTTTCCATCTGGTATATGGAAAGAAGGCCATTGTACCCATTGAGGTACAAATAGCCAGCTTGCGAGTCATGGCTAGTTAGTTACAACGCCCAATTTCCCATCTCCGCAACCACACCTAGGATCTAGAAAGGATTTAGCTAGATAGGGAAGATGCTATTTAGCACTATGCAATGCAAGCACAACGATGCCGACTCACATTCAATCAAGGGCTTAAGGAAAAGGGTTTAAACAAAGGCATGTTAGTGTTGAGATACGACAATAGATTTGACACTAGGAAAGATAAGAAGTTTCAGCCTAGATCGGAAGAGCCATTTATCATCAAAAAGCGATACGCCAATGGCAACTACAAATTGATGGAAGCAGATGGTCCAATTCACAAAACTAGAGTCAATGGATGGAGGCTAAAAAGGTACTTCTTAAGGTTTGATCCAGAGTTCATGCTAGATATTCCAGAGCAGGGAGAACCCTCTAACTCCGGAGCTAGGCAATCAGAAGCAGAGCTAGAGGGATAAATGCCTCTAGCCAGAAGGGGAGGGCTAATGATGGCCGGCTTTTGAACCCACGGCCGCGAGAGACAATCCCAACCCGGAAGCATGAAATAATAACAATTATAAAAAAAATTGTTTTTCCCTCCCTTCCCTGCATGCGCCACCTCCCCTCCCTTGCTCGCACGCGTGCAGTGGACTGCCCACCATGGCACCACTCCCTCCCTCTCCTCCATTATTTCCACCCCTCCCTCTCCCTCTCATTTGTTTGCAAGCCACCAAAATCTCTCCCCTCTCTCTCTTGTTCGTCACTAGCCCAAGGGCCGCCATAGGTTATCTCTCTCTCTCCCTCATCCATTATTCAGCTCCCTCTCTCTCACCCCCACACACACTCCCTCTCCCACTCTCAGCTCTCCCTCCTCACTCATGCTCTCGCTCTCTCTCCTGTCATGTCCCAGGCCATCCCATAGGGTGCATAAAATGTTCCCCCCCTCCCCCCTCTCTCTCCCTCTCTCTCTCTCGCTCTCTCGCTCTCTCTCTACACACACACACACACACACTCTCTCTCTCACCCTCTCCCTCCCTCTGTCCCCCCTCTCACTCACTCTATCTCCCTCTCTTGTTCTCTGTGTAGTCGACCGAGCCAGCCATGTTAAAAAACATATATCTCTCTTTCACTCTCGTTCCCACACACACTTGCCGACACACTCACCCACTTACACACACAGAAAAAACCACACACACCCACATGCTTTGTGCACACACAACATCACTTACACGCATAAAAAACACACCTACTTACACACTCACACATACAACACGGACATGCACACACGCATAAGCACATATGCACAAACACTTAAAGCAAAGAAGAAAACAAGTGCCACACCATCAACAAAAGAAGAAAGAAGACCAAAAGCACGCAAAAGCGTCACCAAATCAACAAACGCTACATAGACACGCCCATGGAGCTTGCACTTCACCAAATTTCATATGCGACACACTTTTTCCGATAATAGTCGTAGGGTTATTCATTTTTTCTTTTTCCCAAAGCCAAAACCTTGTATAAAAACCAATTATATATTGCCACCTCTCTCTAGGTGATGGTCACAAAGGCCCACCTAGGAGATATCATTTTATAGTTCTCCTAAAATAAAGCAAGGGTCATCCATCTGGGACCCGGCTCCTTGGTTTGTCTCTCTTGATTAGGGCACTAACCTAGTTAGATTATCCTAAACTAATGCAGTCTGCACCTATAAAAGAACACTGAGACGTCACTATCAAGGAGCACTGGCAGCAGTTGTAGGCACTTGCAGCATTTGTTGGGGGGGGGGGGGGGGGGGGACAGCACTTGGAGTCAGCACTTGAGAAGGAAGCCACACACACACCCAGACTCCAAGGGTTTCCACACAAGAGTAGAATCTCCGTGTATATGGAACTTTACCTAGAGAAACTATAGGCTCTCTCTCTCTCTCTCACACACACACACAGACTATCTCTCGCTCTCTCTCTCTCTCTCTCTCTCTCTCTCTCTCTCTCTCTCTCTCTCTCTCTCTCTCTCTATCACCACAGTCTCTATCTCACCGAAACTGAGTTTCTGGTAAATACCACTTTGAATCAAAGATTGCCCTCACATCCTGAGGGGTTTTCATCATCTACATCTACGTCTCTCTCTCTCTCTCTCAATATATATATATATATATATATATATATTGTGTGTAGTATTAGCGTTATCTTAACCATTACTTTTTGCATCCCAGCCGCTCAAAGCTAGGTGGTGCCCCCTGTTCACTTCCCGTGACCAGTTTGGCATGCACGGTCCTGGTGTTGAGGTCATCGGGGTCCGTTTTGCACTTGCACTTGTCAGTGGACTACTTCAAGTTGGACAAATTCATGGCGTGCCTACATCCTACGGTGAGGGAAAAGGATTATTTTGAGATCCCAAAGAACTATAATGGTGCAACAAAAATTGCAAAGACAAACAACAAGAAAATAAAAAAGAAGGTTGCGCAAGGGGTTTGAGGCTATGAGGAAGTGGTTCCTACTCAACCATACGGTCCTAGGGATGCTTCTCATGAGGAGAACCATGGGAACCGAGGTGTGGCAGTCGTGCCAAAAAATTGGGTGCAAGCTATGTAGGATTTGTCCAAACAAATGGAAGAACTGTGGCTAAGTGTGATGGATAGAGAGCAGCCAAGAGGAGCAAGAGGCTCGGGGGGTCACTTAATAATTTTGTGGCTATCACGTGAGTGCAGCAGAAGGGGCTATTAAATTTCATTCTTTTTTGACATATTTACATACAAAAGGGTATCCTAAAATGTAAATGGGAAAAAGATTTATAGATTGAATAGGAAAAGGGTGTATTTTATTTTTTTGAAATTCACATATAAGGCGTTTTATAAATAGTCCTTGAACGCACGTGATATACACTATTTATACATAGCGACCCCCTTGAGGCAAGGGGTAGAGCAAGGCGGCTACCTAGCAAGTGCTATAGATGCAGTGAAGAAGGGCATTATGCACCAAAATTTCCTCATCCACTGAGGGAAAGAGGTGGTATCTACCCATTTTTTGGTAGAGGGAGAGTTCAAGCACAGCTTAATGGCTCGAGAGAGCAAGTGGTTGAGAATCTAGTGCAATCAGCTCCTCCGATGGATAGCGGGTGAAGTCCCTAGGGTGAGCATCATTGGTGTGGATAAGCAGGATGCCAAAGTTTTGGCCAACAAAAGGGCAAGAATAGAAAGGGAAATAGAAACCAAGTGGGAAACTTGAAGGCAAAGAGAAAGTGTACAAGGGCAGGGAGCAATCAGAAACTAGCAAGAAGAAGGCGTTGCAAGATCAAGCAAGCAGACTTTTAGCAGGGGCGCGCCTACCTCAAATATGATTTGGTAAATGACGTGTAGAATTAAAAGGCTAACATAACTTTTGGTCAGCTATTGGATTTAAATCCTATATTGAGAAGGAAATGGTCTACAATTGTGAGCACGAGACTCTCAAAAGCCAAGGGCAATGTGCAGGCGGTGCAAAATATGGCACTCAAGGTGGGAAGCCCGACGGATGTTCTTCCTTTGGTGGATGTTGTCATTGAAAAGAGGATGAAGATTGAAGCCTATATAGATGGTGGATCACAGGTTTGGGTCATGCATTAGGGAAATTTTGGACTCTCAAATGGGCCCTATAAGGACTTTGACTTTCTCCCTCTTGTCCAAAATGGATGCACGCTAAAAATTTTACAAATGAAATCAAAACTTGTCGAACCTTCTGGATTTAGAATGTACTCATTGAGATCTATCCATTGATGTATATCATGCCATCAAATTTCTTATATTCTAGAAGATTCCATTTTTTAATGTGATAATTCTGTCTTATAAATGGAATCTCTCCTCACATTTTAGCTTCAGTAGGGAGGCCATAACTTCTATAAATCAACTCCAAATTTGTCAAAATTTGGGGATAGAACCTACTTTTTAAGATCTTTCCAATGATATGTTGGTTGATAGGGTTTTGACAGAGCGTTTATGTACTTCACCGGGTTGCCCACTTTGGACAAGAGAGGCAAGGTCAAACCTCCTTATAGGGCCCCTTTGAGAATCCAAATTTTCCCTAATGACAGAAGCCACAATGAAGGAAACATGTGTCAAGGCAGTAACCAAGTTGAATGCACACATGAGGATAACTAACCATGCTAAAGCTAGGTGTTTGGGCGTGGCCCAGGATGTAAGAGTGAAAATTATGGCCATTGAGTTCCTATTGACTTTTTTATGATGAAAGTTGGTGATAATTCATACCCTATCATCTTGGGTAGGCCATGGCTATTGGCAATAGGGGCCAAACAGGATTGGAAGAGTAGGTTTTTCACCTTGCCTATTAATAAAGAGAGAGTAAGACAGTGGTGATAGACCTAAACACCAAAGAAATCCGTTTCCATCCTATGGCAACAAGAGATGGGGATGACACCATCGTATATGAGTACAAGACCGAAATGGCCTATGTTGAAGGATATACAAATATAGAGGAAGAGGAAAGCGAGCACGATATGCTCAACATTGATGATGATTTGTATAGGGTCACTATGGAAGGCTCTAGTGCAAAAGAGGAGGTGCAATCAAAAGTGCACGGCCTAGGTACAAAAGAAGTGATCAATATGGTGAGTGGGGATTTGACCAAGCAGGAAAAACAAGGCTATGTCCAATTGTGTGCATCCTTTAAAAAAAAATTTGCGATGGAGTACAAGGATCTTCAGGGATCTATATAAGGGTGTTGAGCATAAGATAATCCTCAAGGAAGGATACAATCCTAAGGTGCGGAAGCTAAGGAGATTGGGTGAAATTCAAAGTGGTATTGCACTTGAGGCCAAGAAAGAAAATCATGAAATGGGGGACAAAGCTATAGGAGTTTGAGTTTGAATTCAAAATTGGCCATACTAGTCGATCTCGAAGACAGTTAACTTGGTTATCAAGGTCATATATTTTCCAATTTACCCAAGGGTTGTGGGAGATGAAGGTGGAGAAGAGCCTAAATTAGTGCTTGAATTATGCTCTTTTACCATGTGGTTTGATGGTGTGTAAAGTAGGGTAATACAAAAAGCAGGTGGAGGCATGGTAATGTGAGATCTACACAATAAAACAATCTTTTCAAAGGCTTATGACTTGGAGAATGTTCATACCAATAACAAGGAAGAGTAGTATCTCACTCTGCACTTGGGGTTGAAGTCGTGTTTTGAGTTTGGTATTTCCAGGTTGGTTGTAGCTGGTGATGCTTTACTGGTCATCAACCAGTTGCTAGGATAGTGGCAGGTAAAACGGGATTCATTAAAAAATTGGATTGATGCCATTAAGAGGTTGTTGAAGTTTTGTTGGCCAGCTGCCAAGCCTCACCATATCAACAAAGCAAGAACCACATATATAAAATGTCAATCTATGGGATGGTGGTGCAGCCAAAATTGGTCAACCAAAGAAGATGGAATGAACAGGTATGTGCATGCTAGCAGATGCATGACAAAGGGATAGAGCAGATACAAAGACCCCAGGAAAACAGGTAGCAACGGATATGTATGGAAAATGTGGTTTATAGGCCAAAAAGGGCTCCAAAAAGGGCTAATTTGGGGGACAGATGAAGGAGGTTCAAGTAGAAATCTCTTTGTCTAGAAATGTAGATCTTGGAGTCATGAAGGAGTAGGTCCAGACAGCTCATCAAACAAAGCTATGTAGCCCACAATATTTGAGTTTGAAGGTGCAATGCATTGCAGATCTGAGACAAACAGGGTTGATGGATCCAAGTAGTTCGAGGCAATTTCAATGGATATATGCATAGTGCTTGACTTATGAATCCTGCTGGTCTTTTCACATCGTCAATCAAAGCTTGGACCAGAGAATTATTATAGTTTGAAGCCGGCGTTAGTTTTCAACGTCATGGTACCAGTTCAGTTTTTGGAAATTTTGACGGCCTTGGTTTGCAATCATGAGAATCTCGGCATGTGGAAAGGTACTTGTGGCTCAAAGGTGGTATAGTGAAGTTTTGGCCGAACTCAGTGGCTTGAGAATTTGATCTTGGAATAGGATATAGCAAGCCTTTGAAAGGGGAAACGAATCTAGTTCTCAAGGGGATTTTCCATGGTTTTTTTGAAGAATTTAGGGAGCCTGGCTCCTTGTGTTAGTGCCACGTGGTGGTAAAAAATCCCACATGTGAAAATGAAGTAGTTGATTTGGGTGTATATATCCAGGGGCATGAACTTTCATATCACACAAAGGGGGAGAGAGGGGAACTCCCTCACCCCATGGCTATGGACTGGTCTTGGGCGAAGCTCGCAACGTTGTGTGGGAGCTGTGCGCGACGGCACTGTCGTGCACGTAGTGACTTTGGAAAAGATGGGCGGCGTTGGTGGTGCATGCCCATGTCAAAGTAGTGGGCAGCTCGACGTGATAGCGATGATGTGGCATGGTGCTCGCCACGGCCCGGGTTCACACGGGCGGCAACCCCGCCAAATTTTTTGAAGGCAACCCCTCGCCCCACTACTACTAGCGACCTCCCTAGTGCTTGGGAGGAGGAGGTGAGTCCCATGTGGTGAGAGAGAGAGAGAGAGAGAGAGAGAGAGAGAGAGAGAGAGAGAGAGAGAGAGAGAGAGAGAGAGAGAGAGAGAGAGAGAGAGAGAGAGAGAGAGAGAGAGAGAGAGAGAGAGAGAGAGAGAGAGAGAGAGGATGGCCAGACAAAGCAAAAGGGCCCAAGTCGGGTTGGGTGCAAGGGAGCCAGCATATGAGAGAGAGGAACGGGGAGTCCAAGGGCGGCCAAGAGAGGAATTCAAAGCAGATAAAGAACAAGGTGAGGTGTCCCATCATTCAAGGGTTTCTAAAATGAGCAGAGCAAGTGTAATCAATGCAAAAAAATACCAAAGAGGGCTCAAATTAAACTGCACGAGCTGACAAGCTCCAATTTTTAAATTTTTTTATAGTCTTTAGTCACTGCTATAAAAGAAAAATGGACACAATTTTGTGAGGGTTTTTTTTCCACACTTGCTTTTTGGCCAATTGAGTTTTTTTTGCCAAGGACCGTTGCTGGCATAGAGTTCATTGTAAATGGTTGTGTGGATGTAAGGAAAGCCATCATTGATATCTCTTGGCATCAATTCTCCCTTCCCTCATTCTCTTCTCTGCTTGTGTGCGTGTGATTTTGAGCGTGTGTCAGTGTGTGTGCCCCCCCCCCGCAGGAGATCTATTGTGCAAAGAGAGATAGAGAGAGGATGTGTGTGTGTGGAAGGTTGTGAGTTGGGCAGAGCAGAATGATTGGGTTTGTTTGCTGCATTTCAAAGCATGTGTGTGTATGGTCGTGTGTAAATGGTGGTCTGCTTGCAGATAAAGTCAAGTTCTAAAGGTTGATTCTAGTGGATTGGGGTGTTGTGTATACCCTGGGCTATAGTGAGGCATTGTGTTGTGTTCTGGGTGTGTTCCCCTTTCACCCTCTCCAACATAGCTAGCCCAACTAGTGCATGGAGGCTACAAGAGATAACCAATCTCTTGGAAAACCCAAGTCTATGTCGCTTCTACTTATCTACGTCTCAAGTGTGTGTCAGACATAAAAAGCTACTTTCTCTACTACAACCTTATCCAGACAAATTTGTGTAGCTGCAGGTCTCTAAATGGAATGAAACTTAATATCTAGCATAGGCAGGGTATCCTCTATACTCTCATGTGCTCAAATGTTGTTTCTAACACCTAGAAAAAATTGCACATAAGATAAACGGCCTATTTAGGGTTGTCTATTTTGGTCTCAAAAGGGCTCTATAGATTCCTCTAGACGTGCTCTATCTATCTCTAAGGTCAAAATCCAGCTTTAGTGCGTGTATTGTGCATAGGGAACAAAAAATATCTCATAGACGAGCACGACTAAAAGCACACTTTATCATGAGAAACTTACATTAAAAGAGAGATCTTTCACCTGTGAATGCATTGGTGTGCTCAGAACAGCAATGCAATACCATACTCAAGAGAGACAAGAGATTGAAGAAACACTAGAAAGTCCTTGAGCTGCTACACCAAAGCTTACTCTTTATTATCCAAAACGTAGGTCTTAAAGTTACAAAAATTGTCTTTTATACCTTATCCAGGTGTAAAAATGGATCCCTAGCTAATTGGGACTCAGTATAAGGTTAAGACACTGCATAGAATTACAAACATGGAAGCCATTGCCCCCTTTAGACTCATTGGTACTCAATAATATTACAATGTCTTTGAGTTTCAGAGATTTTTCGATAATAAAATGGGTTTGATTACAATCATTAGGCTTGAAGGAATGTGTGGAGTCCTCCTTGATGCTCTTATTTTGCTCTTGTTAGCTCAAGGGGGTCACTATATGTAAAACCTATATATCATGTACGTTCAAGGACTATTTATAAACCCCTTACTAGTGAATTTTCCACTAATGAAAGGGACCCTTTTTCTATTCAATCTATTAAAAAAATCAAGATCATATTTTAACACCCTTGTGTATGTGAAAATGTTACAAAATATAGAATAAAATAATCTCTACATTTGAATCCACGTGATAGGAATTTTTTTATTATAGTGACCCCTTTGTAAGCTGAGCAGCTAAAATTCCCCCCCTCCTTGCTTGTGTCGTCCGCGACACAACTACTTAGGGTGCTAAGTAGTGGTCGGGATTTTGCATCGCTGTTCTCTTTGCTTGATGCTCAAGACCTTGTTGGTACTTGAGATGTAGCTCTTTGTCTTCAGTGGACATGAATTGTATGTTGATTGCATTCTTCAGCTCCATTTCTAAATAGCTGACAAACCGAGCCTAGGTTTGTGATGACAGAGCCAAAGATCTTTGATCTATAAGTGTAAAAGCCCATGTAGAATGCTTCTTCAAATGTCTGCATATAATATGATAGGAGAAACATGGCCCTTGTATAGAATCCATGAAGGACTTCTTCAGATGGTTGAACAGAGAGATCATAGCATAGACCTTGTGTACATTTGAGGAAGGACAGCCATGCGGCTTTTGATTGTTTTGCCATATGAAATCTTTGCAAACAAGTGAGGATCATCTTTGCAATCCTTACTAGCATAAGGCATGCCAAATCTAGGATCCCTTGAAATAGATGTATAGTCGAAGATAGTGTCTCCACCATGTATCACTATGTCGGTTGATTATTTGGAGGTGGTGGAAACTGGGGGTAGTTAAGCCAGGTTGGTCTTTTCTGTTGGAGGATAAGGTGTTGCTGCCAATTTATGACAGCGTGATCAGGTGTACCGAGTATTGCACAGGATCATGTTTGATTAGTAATGGTGCATTTGTGAACAAAATGAGATACTTGGGATATTGGTTAAGACATATCTTGCACCATTTAGGGTGTTGTAGTGAAGGATTGGCCTAGAGATCCTTGAGAAATCTTTCTTTGATTTGGAGGACTTCGAATTTAATGAGAGGATAAGGGAGAGCTTGTTGATGCCACGTTTCATTGATTGTGGAGGATGTGAGTAGATTGACATTTTGAGAGTAAAATTTGGTCTTCCCATTGCATTGCCTCCTTCTAAATGGTCTCCCTTTGCTCTTCTATCTACTTCTTCAAAATAGTTACCTCCTCAGTAGTAAGGGTTTTTGGAGTAGTGGAAGATTTCGCTTCTGCTTGAGAAAGTTCAATCTCTGGAAGACTGGACTCTTCTATTGTTGACACTTCCAGATCCATGAACTAAAGGGTATCCTTATCTTACATTGCAGGAGTGATTTTCTCATCTCCCAATGTGGTTGCATATGCCACGGCAGCTTCTTTAGCCTTGCTTAGCTCCTCGTTAAGCTGAGTGATTTTCTTTTGGTAGTTGTCTTCTTGCTACATGAAACTGATTGACAATTCTCTTCTTTGCATCTGCTCAAGATTTAGCTCCATCTCTAAGTCCTTAACCTTCTGTTCCATTGTTTGATAGGCAACATCTATGCCTTGTAGTGTGGCTACTGTTGGGTTATCCTTTAGCTGATTTATAAGTACATTCTATTCTTGGCATTGTGCTTCTACCTGGTCCACTTGTGTACTTGTAATGTTAAGCTGAATCTGTAGGCATTGTACCATAGAATCTGATTCTTGTAGAGCACAATTGGTTTCAATTTAGTGTTGTTCCTGCTCTTTATGTTGAGATTGAAGAGTCTCTAGATCTGCTGATTTTGCTGACAACTCGGTGATTTCTTTCTCTTTAGCTTCCATAGCCTCGTTGTAGGCATCATTCAAGGTTGTTGCTACTTCAAGCCTTCCATTTGTAATGAAATACCTGATTCTGATATGATATCACAACTGAGTACATCAAGATAAACATTATTGGAAAACCCTGACCTATTAACTTTTTTATTGCTCCCAAATCCTCAAATTGGAGTCAATCTAAGTTTCTCGCTCTAGTTGTTGCAGCCTGTACAAAAAAAGTTGGTGTCTATGAGTTTACAGTCACTCTATTAATCAAAATCTAAAGTTGACAAATTTTTATCAAGCTTCTAGCAAAAACTATTATTTTACTCGTACAATCCACAAATCAAGTCCAACTTCAATTTTGAAGAGACCACTAGACTCCCTGTGACTAGCTCTAGCTATGTTACAAGTTTGGTCTCAATCTATGACAAAAGAACATAGATCACGATCCATATACCTTTGTGTCAGAATCAGATGAAGCTTTTTATACAACTTGTTCTTGGAAAATCGATCCAAAACATGTGTTTTTTATGTGATTTTGACTAGTTTAGGTCACCCAAAAGTCAAACCCTAGGTCTATTTGACAGTGTTTGGTCTTGAAGGGTTTTTTGAACTTTTTTGGCTACCTTGGTTTTGGAAGTATTACTCGCAAATATCTCTAACTACAGGTTAGTATGGTCTCTGACCAAATACTCATATATGGTACATGGATTGTGATCCATGTTTCATTAGATCCGGACTTGGAATTTGGCCTCCTGTGTTCACGACTCGCTTATGATGCCACTAGTCTAGTTTTTTGCATTTGGATAATTTTTTGCCAATGAAAAATGGACTTTTGTATCTATTTTGCGGTTTTTGACTATTTTTTAATTTTGTGCTATTTTGATTAAATTTTCTCTGACTTTTTTCCAATGTACCTATTGAGAAAGCTTTTTCAAATGGTCTCAGCTATATGCTACCCAAACATCAGCCCAAAATCATGAAAAGAAGCATGGATCATGATCCATATTCGAAAACATTTTAACATGAAATTTGGTCATCTTGTTGCCTATGCCTTGTAGAGGCTAATTCCCAACCTTTTTAAAATTTAGATCATTAAAAGTTAAAATATCCCTAGATTTTGGTCAATTTCTTGAGTTCTAGGTGCTCTAGGAGTATCGATCTCACCATTAATCTTACTCTTGCACAACATTTTTGAACCTAAACTGTGTGAAAAAACGGGTCCTGTTTTTGGCTTTTTTTCAATTTTTGGCAACTATACCACTCTAAACTTCATGTTTGTGTGGTTTAGATGGCTAGAGGTTTGGCCTTCATAGTTCTCAACATATTTTGATGCTTGTAGGGAGAGCTAAGTGTTAAATTGAAAGTTATGACCAATTTACAAGAATTGCATAATCCTGTTTTTCGGCCAAAATTAGCACTTTTACAAATTTTTTGGTGGCTTTCTTGATATCCAAATTCAATTTTGATTATGTAAGTGTAATGTATAACATAAAGCTAATCTTCCTTGAGTTTTGGGGGACCTAATATGCTATATAGCATAGTATATGATGATGGTTGAGTTTTTTTATTGCTGAAGAATACGATACATTTTAGAGTAGCAAGTATAACTTTATCAATATTGCTAGTTTCTTAGGCCAATTGTGTGTATTTTGTAGGTAGTAACCATATCTAATCATAGAGTACAAACTTGGCTAGATATTGAGTAGTTTCTATGGGTTTCTAGAGGTCATAATGCTAAACCCAGTTTTTTTATGTTTGCTGTATTTAGCACTTTATCATTGCCCTCAAGGTTCCAATCGTAAGAGATTCATTATCCTTTTGACACGCTCCATGGCTCCTTTTGAAGCCAAAGGCCCAAATGGAACTAAGAAAACATATATATAGTATCTGTATTGATGTTGACTATAGAAACTTTGATGATAGGTCCGCAGAATGACAAAAATGCAATTCTTTTATACCTATTTTTTTTGCCCAAAAAAAAATTAGTGAGGTAAAAGCAACCATATGTTTTGGTCACCAACCCATTGAAGTTAACGGGGCATTTTATCTCATGTCCTACAAAAATCCCCACTCTTATTTATATTCAATCAATCGTAAGAAATTGCTGTTTTGGGCAAAATGCACTGGTCCATCAACTTTGGAGACTTGTAGTGACCAAGGGATGAGAAAAATTACAAGTTTCTCATTTTTTCCATATGTAGTAGTTATTGAACTATAAGCTCATGAAAGGATTTTTCAAAATGAGTGGATCTACTATGGTTTTGGATTTTTTTCCCAAAACCCTGAAAGGACACTTTTATGTCCTGTTAGGTTACCATTCTAGTGTTAAGGGTAGTTTTCAAATTAAGTGCAACATTTGCCATGGCTGACAACAACACATGTGTCCAAGATGTTTACTGTTGAGGATAGATTGGATGGGTACAATTACCCTATGTGGACTTATATGATGAAACATGTCCTTTTGTCAAAGAGCACTTGGAATATTGTGTAGGGCATTGATGTAAGTCTGAGTTTTGAGGATGTAGGTGATGTTAAGGATGTTGCAGGTTTTGGTGGCATGATTGCTGCTACTAGAGCTATTTTGGCTATGGTGAGCAAGCTCATTGGGATGTAAAAGATGCAAAGGCTCATGCTTTGTTGTGTTGTCTATGAAGAGCCCTCTTACTCCTCATATTTTTTCAACAAAATCTACAAAATAGGCTTGGGATATTCTGGCAAGATTTTGGTTGGTCTTTATGCAAGTCGCAATGAGGCTAAAATTGCATTGCTGCATAAAGAGCTAGAGTCGAAGATTATGCATGAGGAAGATGAGATGGAAACTTTCCTAACTTGTGTCAAGGATATCAATGAGCAACTTATTTTTGCAGGTAAAGTCATTTCTGACAGTCTCCTTGTGCAGACTACTCTTGATGCTTTACCAGATTCTTACCAGAGTTTTGCTAGTACTTGGAGACTTATGACCCAAGGAAATCCTGAAGTTGTCAAGTTTGATACATTATGCACATTGCTATTGCAAGAGGAATTTGTGGATGAAAGATGTACAGTACATGATTTCAATTTCGGTGATGAAATTGTTGCATCTCGCATTTTATGTCGTGGCATCTATAAGATCATCTTGTATGACAAGTGTGGGTAAAATTTTGCAAATGCAGTTGTGAATTCTAAAGCTATTCCAAATGCAAAACTTTGGTATGCACGTTTTAAGCATCTGAACCTTACCAGTTTTTTGCGTTTGTAGAAATCTGATATGGTTGCTTCTTTGCCGCCTCTTGAAGCACCTGTCAAACATGTTTGTGAAGGGTGTATTTTGGGTAAGATGCAGCGTTCAAATTTTTTGAAGGATGGTTCAATTATGGCCACATGAAGGTTTATCTTATGCGCATAGTGATTTTTGTGCACCCATGCAAACTCCCTCCTGGGGAAATTACCTTTACTTCGTGACTTTGATTGATGATTACCCCAGGCATGCATGGGTGTATACGCTTAAAGAAAAGTCCGAAGTATTTATGTGCTTCAAAAAATTTCTGGATGGCTGAAAATGTCTAAAAATGCACTACGGGCACCCTCCGTTCAGATCGAGGGGGGGAGTATACGTCTCATGAATTCAATGCATTTCTGGCTAGTCATGGGATAAAACACCAGTGTACAGTGCTGTATACACCTTAGAAAGATGGTGTTGTTGAGAGAAAAAACTGGTCTCTTACAAAAATGCCATGATGTAGGTTCAAAAGTCAAGCTTTACCACATTATTTTTTGTTTTAGGCTATTATGTGTGCCACTTATGTACTTAACATGTGTCCTACAAAAGCTTTGCACTCTATGACTCCATATGAAGCATGACATGATAGAAATCCTTCTATTGAGCACATGCCTGTTTTTGGGTGTTTGGCATATGTTTTGGTGCCACAAACACAACACAAAAAATTGTATGATAAGGCTATTAAATGTATTTTTTTTGGTTATAGTGCTGAAAGAAAAGTTTACATGTTGTATCATCCACAAACAAAGCGTATCTTGGTCTCAGGGGATGTTGTGTTTATGGAAGATTTTGTCTAATCCTTGTTGTCATGTACTAGAGACGGTAATGTAAGCTCATAGGACATTTATGACACCTTGTTGTCTCTTTTTAGTGGTGAATTTTGAATGTAAATTCCAATGAGACAAATGTACAACCTACAGGGTTTTTTGAAAATGTTACATATCAGCCTATTATTGATACAGATGTACATGATGTATATGATGAGGAAAGGGCCAAGAATGAGTAGGCTAGAGGTATACCAGAATGGTTTGTGTATACTTTGTGTGACCGTAAATTGAATGCACCTTTTTCTAGTTGTACTTGTTCAGGTTGTCGCCATGCATCTTATGCATCAAATTGTTATGCTTTATCCTGTCTAGCTTATGTGATGTTGAGGAACATCTATCTTTTGATGAAGCACAAAATTCAAAAAATTGGATGGTCGCCATGCAATCAAAATATGACACTTATAAAAAATTACACATGGACTTTATCTGATTTGGCTCCTGGCAAAAAGGCCATTGGTAGAAAGTGGGCTTACAAGTTGAAATACAAGCCGGGTGGTGAGATTGATCTCTAAAAGGACTGACTTATTGAAAAGGGTTATGCACAGAAAAAAGGCATAGATTACAAAGAGACTTTTTCTCCCACTTATCGTATGACTACTGTGCATTTTCTATGTGCATTGGCAACTGATTTTGGTTGGGATGTACATCATTTAGACATTGTTATTGCTTTCTTGAATGGTGAAATATTTGAGGAAGTTTATGTAATATACCCTTGTGGTTTTGTCATTAAAGTGCACGAAGATAAAGTGTGCATATGTAAGAAATATTTGTATGGGTTGAAGCTATCTCCTTGTGCTTTGTATGAGAAGGTTGAAACTCATTTAGTCAAATGAGGCTTTTGTAAAGTCCAATAGAAAGCACAATGTATGTAAATCATGAGGGTTATGTACTTCTCATTGTCGTTCTCTATGTGGATGATTTGCTAATCACTGAAACAAATGAGAGACATATTGCTGAATTTAAGGCTGATTTGAATGCTACTTTCAAGATGAAATATTTGGGGTTGTTGCATAATTACTTGGGTATACAATTTAAGTAGTGTGATGGTGGTATTGCCTTGTGTCAGACCAGTTACAAAGAGACATTGCTATGTAAGTTTGGACTTGAGGATTGCAAACCTATTGCCACTCCCAATACGATGCTATAGTAGAACTATGTGTGCGTAGAGGTGCGTACATAAGGATATAGATATGAGCTAGAGCTTGACTGTGTGTCTTTTTACAAAAGAGAAGGCCTCCTTTTATAATCCAAGAGAGTGATTAGGGAACATATCATGAGATAGAGGAATTATTACAAAGTAACCTCAAATAGAGGCATTCCCCTGATGAGAGAGATCCGTGTGCCTTGCTTATTGACCAATTTCCTCTTAATCGCCTTCATCATGGCGAGCTTTGTCTCCATGCCTCCTTCCATAGCTTGAGTCCAAGAGCTTCCTTATAATATTTGAGAGAATCTTGATAAAATAAAAGAAAATCAAGCAATAATGGAGAGAAACCTATGAGAAATTATGTATGTGTAGTTAGATAACCATGAATTCTTCCCTTATGGACAGATAGGCTCCACTATTTTGGCCATATCTCCCAAAAGCGTAGCTGCTACCATATACATGTGGTAATGATGTGTGTGAACACACTAGGACTGTCGGGGCATTTTTTCCCTCTTTAGGAGGTTTTTTCCCTCGTGCATTGTATATACGCCCATCACTCTAGGGCTGTCTATCTTTCCATTACACACTAAGTAACACACTCTCAATTGTGTGCCTTGAGCTTCTTTCGTCTCTCCAAGCTGTGTGCGTTTCTCTGCAACCCTAATTCCAACAATTGGTATCAGAGCAGGTTGCGTCCTCTCGGGCTCAGTCACTAGTTGCTCCAGTACACGCCTGCTCACTTTCTCCGATTTCAATGAGCTTTGGTGAGCGTTCGCAGGTCGACAAATATTTCAGGGCAGCTCGTAGAACTTGGTCTGCTGATATTTTTTATTCGGGCTCATTTCGGCCTCCGTTTCCACTACAGGCAAGTCTGCACATGCAGTTTTGTCATTTTGTGCAAAAATTCTGTCAGTGACATTTTTTGCATAACAGGTGCCTTACAGTCTTCTACGGTTTGTGCTATATAGCACGTGTTCTTCCCGCTCTGTTTGTCCTATTTTCGGGCAGTTTTCACATCAGGTGCAACATTTACCATGGCTGACAACAACAACACAGATGTGTTCAAGATGTTTGTTGCTGAGGACACGTTGGATGGGGATAATTACCCTATGTGGGCTTATATGATGCAACATGTTCTTGTGTCAAAGGGCATCTAGAATATTTTGCAGGGCATTGATGTACGTCCTGGTTCTGAGGATGTAGGCGATGTTGAGGATGTTGCAGGTCTTACTGCAAGGATTGTTGCTGTTAGAGTTGTTTTGCCTACGGTAGAACAAGCTCGTTGGGATGTTAAGGATGCGCAGGCTCATGCATTGATTGTGTTGTCTGTGAAGCACACCATTGTTCCTCACATCCGTTCAACAAAATCTGCAAAACAGGCTTGAGATATTTTGGCTGGTTTTTATGCAAGTCGCAATGAGGCTAAAATTGCTTTGCTGCGTTGTCGAGAAATTTGCGGTCTTGCCAAGAAAGCACCGGGCTTATGGCTGTGAGAGTTTGTGAGAGAACTCAACAAAAACTATGTGAAGGAGTTAAACCATAGATGCCATGAAGACTAGGGTTTGGAAAGAAGTTCAATCAAAGAAGACTCACTCTTTCTCTCTTGCACTCACACACACAAAGAAAGAACACAAAAGAGAATGTCAAAACAATATGAAGATGAAAACATCAAGTCTATGGTCATATCGTATCATGGGTAATATGAAAGGGTTAATAGATGAGTTAATGGCATTCAATATTGGCTGACCAAATAGGCTACGAATTATTCTTTGGAATTATAGCTTTGTGCTTACCATAATATATATATTTTGTCTAGTGATTGGGATTAATTGTGTGTACAAATCCTCTTGGTTCATAGCAAGATAACTACGCTTACATCAAAAGAAAAATTATAATCTCTGAGAGGTAGTATGATGGGATCCGATGATAGAAGTATTTCATTGAGCCTTTCTGGGCCAAAGAGAAACACTATACGTTGTTGAAAGTGTATTTTACGGCTAATCCATACGTTAATTCTAATAGATCGTACAGAGTGAAAGCGATTGAAATTATCATCATGTGGGTTATTCATCTAGGATAGTATGTGAGAAATGTAGATATGAGAGAAGTGAAGAGATGAGAAGTTTCCCTCCCAAGCCCTATTCTTGCCCGTAGGCAATAAGGATACTGCGGAGAGAGATGTACTTGTAGCAAAGAGAACCTAGAATTTGTAGAGAGGATGAATTACTAAGAATGAGAGAGATAGGTTTGGTTCAGGAGATGATATTAGATACATACATATATATATATATATATATATATATATATATATATATATATATATATGTTGGATTAGAGATGAAAAAAAAACAACAAGAAATCAAGAAAACATCTTACTTGACAAACCCTTCAGCACCATTATTGATGGAGAGAGAAGAAGAGGGGAGAAATCCACTTTTATTGATACACAAAGTGAAATACCTTCTTTGATTAGAGTTGATCTTCCAAGGATAGCGTACAAGAATGGCTAGTCTTCCTCTAGGAGAAAGTGTAGGCTTCGGCTTATGTTAATGGCTAAGTACAATTAGGCATTACTACTCACTCCCTCAAGAATTCCTCTCATCAATGGCTTGAATGCTTGAGTTCTTTTCAAGGAAGAAGAGGTCCCCTTTTATAGGTGAAGAGAACCCCCAAGGGTTTACACAAGAAGAGAGGAGCCAGTGTGAACAGGAATTGGAAAAGTTGGAAATGAGCTGTCCCTGCATGATGTGGGCAGATTGGGGTCCAGTATTTTGATCATATCTCGTCAACCGTGGTTCCAAATAAAAAAGTAAAAATATGGGCAGAAACTTTAGATCATTAGCTACGATTTTTATTTTAAAATCATTTTCCAATTCGGATTCGAACCTTGTGTAAAAAATTCATCAAAATAGGGTCCATTTCTGGCAGCAAAAGTCTTCCTGTGGTCCCCTTAGCCTAGACTTTTATTTGATTCCAAAGGACACCTCATGCCATATGAAAGCATGACATTGCTCTTTGACATTTTTGTAATCATGCTTGCAATAATGCATTAAAATAAGTGTATCTTTGAAATCATGCCACCTAGTGTCCCACTAGGATTTGATTCCCTCCTAGTAGCTATTTAAAAAGAAATATAAGAAAAATATGAAAAACACATAGAATATATATATATTGGAGTTTACCCTCGATATAGGATCTAAATAGGGTGTGAGATGATAATGAGATAGTAGAAATAAAGAATCAATGTTTTTTGCCCCAAGTTAAAGAGACGGAGCTGTTGATACTTTTCCCATAGTATTTTCTGATGGTAAAGTAAGAATAGGTTACCCTTGAGAAAAATAATAGGATGAGATAGAAGTCTTATTATTATACTTAAATATGCATATGTACATTATATGAAAGATAATTATGTATCTAAAAAATTACAAGATAGATCTTGTAGCATGCGTTCCTACTATGTACGTGTCACAGCACGACAGCGTAAAGAGCTGGAGTCGAAGATTATGCATGAGGAAGATGATATGGACGCTTTCCTTGCTAGTGTCAAGGATGTCAATGAGCAAATTTTTTTCTGTAGGAGAAGTCATTTCAGACAGTTTCCTTGTGCAGACTGTTCTTGATGTCTTACCAGATTCTTACGAGACTTCAATAACAACAACTTATGGTTATGACATACATTACTCCAACATATACTTTGATTAATTATGTCATAGTCTTATGATACACATACACTATAACCATGCAATATTCTCACTCCCATGCATTTGTGGATGACCATATTACAACTTTGGCAAGCTTAATGCATACTAAGTTAAGGCAAAACACTTCACTTACCACAAGTAAATGATAATTCATTTTTAACTTCCTTTCTCTCAATTTTTAGTGCAAATCTGAACAATAGACTTGTGTATGTCGTCACAATTAAGTGCATAACGAGTATCATAATCATGAATTTTTAAGAAAAACACATGCTTTAGATTGTTGCCATCTTGCAACATCTTGAGGAATCATAGATTAAAGTATAATAAGTAGAGTTTTGCTGTATCCTAGCAAGCTTTGGATAGATAAGAATAAGAATGGTAGTAGTAGATTGGGAATTCTTGAGAAGAGAAGAGAATAGTGATGTAGAAGTGAATTGATGTAACAAATTTATATTACCAGATTGTGCCTAGGAGTTTTTGATCTCTCAAGGACTTGTAGAAGCTTCACCAACGAGTAGCCATAGCAGCAGAGTCTCCCTATCTCCAATGTGTATTCAAGTGTGTAAAAAAATGAGTGGGAATTCCCTTTATATAGAGATTTGGAGGAGTCTTGTTGCCGAAATCAGCCCCGTATCTCCCTAGCTTGCCCCCTCTTGCTAAATGAGTATGTGGAGGTACTGTCACAAGCTCCCACTTATTTATTAGAGGTGGCCCTCTTTACCCTTTTGGGTGATACACCTCATGTACTTACCCATGCTTATACAGTCAATCATACGATACAAGATGTGTCCATGGCTATGGGTCATCTATGGGCATCCATGGACATACATACACATGCACATACATGCCCATGGACATACATACACATACATGCCCATGCACATACATACACATACATACCTTACTTAGAAATTAATTTATTAGCACTAGGATGAAAATTAATTTTCTAGAGTGAGCTTAGCTTTTCAAAATTTAATTCTGAAAGTTGCTATGAAAAGGTAAGCTTGAGGATGACAAGTGAAGGTGTCAAAAGCACACACCTACTATATTTAGTAGTTTTTTCTATTAATCTTTTACATTGGAATTCCCTCTACAAGGGTGCCAAAGACCTTAAAAAAGCCCATATTTGGCCTTGACATACATGAATTAATGTGGATGTCATGCAGAGGACTTGTCCATAATTTTTGGACGACCCTTCTTCCCTGCTCTTTGAAAGAGTACCATCCATGTGGTTGGAGTCACATGTCCCTTTACTATAGTCCAATGTGTCAACCAATAGGGTCAAACACCAAGGTAATTAGTGGCCAAGGTCTAGTGTTAGAGAAAGTGTGTCTCATGTGCAAATTTTCACGATTGCAGTAGGTACATTTGCAGACTTGTGCAAAATTCAAGGGAAAGAGAGGAAGCTAGCACATGTCCTCGCTCTTCTCTTGAAGAGACAATTATGATAAGTCAATAGAAGAGAAACAACAGAGATGTAGTAGTGATTCTAGACTCGATATGCTTGAAATGACATGTGTTGCAGGTCTTGATGGAGACAAATTTGTCTATTGTGCATGTGCTGCAAGTTTTGATGTCTATGAATCTTCTTGCTTGAAAATGGTTGGTAGGACATGCCATGTGCAATGGTATTCATATTGTTGATCTAAGATTAATGCTTCTATTGTGGCTTGTAGGTTGGGTCTCTTATGAAGCTGTGGAGATTAATGACGTCGTTTTCCTCGTTGGGATTCTTTCTTGATGTCTTTTTTGAGTAACCAATACCGTTTAGTCTTCCAATGATTGTTGATTTAAGTTATTAGTGTTGCTCCAAATAAACTTATCATGTAGTGCTTGCACTATTAATTGAGAAAGATTGAACAAGCCTATGTTGATACGTCTAATAGCAATTATTGTGTTGTAAATGCACTCCTGTTACCACTAACCTTAACCACTCGTTTTTTGTCCTACCTAATGGACATACTTAAAGTGGTCCTTTTTTTTGTTATAAATATGGGGGAATTGCTCTCATGTAATCTCCTCGTATTTTACAACCTAAAAGGAAAAATGTCAGGAGAGAATCCTTTAGATTTGTATGGTAGTACTTTTCATGAGTGCTTCTATTAAATGGGTCAAGAATGTCTTGTACCAAATTAACTATCACAAATAGTGGTAGGATATAAGGAGAGGAAATCATGGATTTGTCAGGCTACTGATTAGGGTTGAAGATGGTTTGTTGCTCTTCCCATCTTTGGGTTGCTTTCATCTTAATGTAGCCTCATTCAACTTGCTAGTAGTCAACTCAATTTTTCTATTGTCACAAATTGTCGACATAGAAGGGCTAGTTGCTTCTTGCTAGTGGCGGCCAATGCAAGATAAATAGAGTGCATGGTGAAAATTGTAGGGAGAGTATGTGCATACGTCATACTGTTTGATGCCTTATTGCCAAAGGCCATATCTTTTCTTGATTTGGGGGCTAAGCTCATGTTGAAGCTAGCCTTTGGCCATGGTTCTTAAGTGTGTTGCTTCCTATTATTGTTGGTGTTGCATGTGAACAAAATTGCCTTAAAGCGTAGATGTAAAGAAGGAATTTTTCAAAACAATCTCCATTTTACTCTATTTTTGAGAGTTTTTAAGTAGATGTTTTCATTCCAAGGAAGTTTTCAATGTAGCTAGTTGTTTTGATTTTCTAACCTCCTGTACATCAAGTCAAAGCATTTTTTTCCCTACCTTGGATGGAGAGAGAGAGAGAGAGAGAGAGAGAGAGAGAGAGAGAGAGAGAGAGAGAGAGAGAGAGAGAGAGACTATAGGTGAAAGTAAGAGAAATTAGGATAGAGTCAGAGACAAGAAAGCAAAAAAGGGGCTTCAAGTTAATGAAGAGAGGTAATAAAGAACAAGTGGCTATTGGAAAAGGTGAAGAGAGGGGGAAAGAGGTATGACATTAGGAATAATTACCCTATTCTACAATACAAGGCTGAAGTTTTCAAAGTCTTTATATGATTCCAAAAATCCCATTACATATTTTATTCCACTTTGTATAATTGGAGTTATTATGTTTAGTTTCTCTTTTCAGTCCACCCATCACTCCATGCTCGTAGGTACTTCAACCTTTTTCAGTTCATGGGCTAGTCAAGTGACCTATATCGATGCTTTGATTTGACTCATGTCCCTATTGATATCATAGTTACAAGGAAACTCTGCTTTGGGGCCTATCGGATCAAAAACTCTATTTCCAACGTCCCCCGTTTCCTGTTTTCATTTAGTCACTTCTTTGGGAAGTTTCATAGTTTTTGTACACAATATACCTATATAAAACCATTTTGAAACCGTTCTAGTGAATTGAATAAGCCGTTTTTGTCTCTAATGGCCTTGTTGATCTCATTTCCATTTCCTATTCTATGTGAATATGGTTGATATTTCAAAGACATATCGGCAGATGCATTTTTTTGAACTCTTTTGAATTTTTACATGTGCTTGTATGTTGCTTTTCTGGAAGTTCTATGAAAAATGTTTGTATGTGGCTTTTTTGGAAGTTGTATGCCATTGATGGAATTCTTACTTAGACATGTCAAGATTCGATATTTTCTTGGTGATCTTTAGCTGTAACCACTTTTATTTTGTGTGATCTATGCATAGGATTTTTTGTAAGAAAAAATCTTGGATTGTAAGGTAGAGATTGTTCTATTGGTATAGCATGCTGCAAGAAAAGTTTATCTATAAACTCACCATGTGTAGGTCTAAAGGAGGCCATTGAGAGTAGGATATGTCTACACTTGGTTGTATCTTTGACCTTTTAACGTATGTGATGATGTAGAAAACTTCTTGTATGTCCTCATAAGCCATTTTATTGAATGTATTTGGATAGATAGCAACAAAAGAAGTTGTGATTTATCACCCTACTCCAATTCCTTGTTTGTGGAAGCTTGGTAAGAAGCATAGCACTTTGAGCTCCATCCAATACATAGACATCTGAATCAGAAATAGGTCTTCACATGCCTAGATAAGAAAGGGAAACTTGCAGTACAAAGGCTTAAGAGAGCCATAGCTTGGTGTACACACAATGCACCTAGGTAGGAGATTATGGACGCATGTTGGGTAGAATGATCACAACACATGCAAGGAAGTGCAAGGAGTGTGAAAGTTGAGCAAGAAGAGCATGGCTATGGAAGTTAGTGCAAGCATTGGCTGCACTTCTTTGTGCTGCTAGCTGATGGAGAATGTGCAAGCGCTTGAAGTAACCGTTCTTGCATTGGATGTACCTAACTTAGGAGCTAGAGGGATAAGGGACACATGTGGGTTCCCATGGGTCCTCCCATTTTTTAACACAGGAAAACATAAAATCCTTTTGTAACTCCCCAACAAAAAATTTGACAGGGGCCCACATTGGTCATGGTGCACTAAGGCAAAGTGACCTTGGGTTGGGTAAAAAGTCCCCATTGCATAAATGAAACTATCAAAATTTTGAACTTAGTGTCAAAATCTCTAAAAATAACAATATTTACAAGCCGTACACATATTATAGAGGGGGTCAACTTGACTCTAGAAGCACCATAGAAAGGGTGGTATATGGGTTCTTTAGAATTTGTAGATAGGGGGTTGGGCTAGTGGCATGGGGTTCGTAGATAGAGGGTTTTTCCCATATGGTTGTACGCAGGTGACATCCCCCCTAAGTATAAGTGAATCCCCCGGGAATAAAACACATCGTCTCATCAAGAAATTCCACCAAAACTTGGTCATCAACTCTATAAACAGCCTTTCTTTGTGCAGGGTGCCACAGGTAATATTGCCAAACTTGTGCTCATATGCAAAAAGGAGAACCCTGCCCTTCAAGTCTCTATCATTCAAACTTTGATAGGTGATGGATCGTCTAAACATTGGTTCCAATAGCAATGTGACCTAGTAAGCACAATGAAACCAACTTGGAAAGGACATAAAGAAACCAAAGATTGAAATTGTACTACACACAACATATAAAAATTTCACGATTTCACTACATGGGCAAAAGGGCTAAATGTTACTATTTTGTGTGAAAGATATACATGTACTATAAATCACTTCAAAAGCTATAAGCTATTAATATGGAATGTCACCCAAAAGACATATCAAAATAATGATTTGCACCCTAAGTGGTTAATGATTGTATCGTGGCAATACTCCCAAAACACCCAATGGCACTTTAGCAGCATTAAGCTCTTCATCTACCTCTATAAGATCAAGAATCTTGGCATGGCCCTTTGATTCTATCACAAGCACAACCAGTCTCAAGACAATGCCATAATCATGGACCACTCCACCTCTTCCTTTAAGGAGCTTCCATGAGTCCCCATGCTAATTAAGCTAGCAATGCTCACACACTCCCATAATGGCACAATACAAAGAGCAAGCCCATATGAGGCAGCACCATGAAGGGATTGTCCAGTGCTGACTTTATTGTCGAGGGAGACAGACATTCGTTTCTTATTAGCAATCAGCTGATGGTTGTAGTCCCTAGTACCGATAAGAAGCCTTGACTGCCACCGAGCCAGGGGGAGAGATGACCTTGATCTTTTGCTTTGTCTTTGCCATCTCCTTGATAATCTCTGTTTCGGAGGTATGATAAAAAATTTGACATGTTGTACAAGGGAGGCTATTAGTCCACTTGGCATAGGCATTGTAGGCTTTGCAAGAGAGGGAGTCACAAAGTATAGAGTCAAAAGGAGGCAAGCTTGGGCGACATTGAGCTGTAAAATGAGTATAATGGTTGAGAAGATGATAGCACAAACTATGTTGTGAAGTAGAAAATGCTCCATGTTTGAATCTGCCATGTTCCTTTGCCACATTACCTAAAGTGAACTCTCTCTCTCTCTCTCTCTCTCTCTCTCTCTCTCTCTCTCTCTCTCTCTCTCTCTCTTTCTCTCTCTCTCTCTCTCTCTCTCACACACACACACACACACACACACACATGCACACACGCATAGGTACACCAGGACACCACCTGCACGATGTTGGAAAGGCATGAAATGAAAACACCTTAAGAATTGTAGCATAAATTTCAATGCATGTTTACATCGCACAACTGTCATGCGATGTAATTAATAAGATAGGACGTGGCAACTACATGGACGATGACATAGAGGGAGGTGATGTTGGTTGTCCATGCATGCCCTCTAGCCTCTAGAAGTCAATGCATACACAAATTGTAGTTGGGTCGTATTCTCTCTCTCTCTCTCTCTCTCTCTCTCTCTCTAAGTCTTCGGACATTACACAAAGTTGATTTTGAAGCTTGAGTTTTAGATTTGGATAATTTCTCAAATCTGGTCTAAGATTGAAATTTGTGTAGTTATTAAGATCTCTCATCTGCTGAAGATATGGAGAGTTTTAAGTCTTAGAGTGACAAGTCTATAAGATATGGACAATTGACCAAATCTCATATTCAAGCATCAATTTGCTTTGAGAGAGAGATTTGGAAATTATCTAAGCCTCTTGTCTGAGAGAATCCTAAAGATGAGTGAAAACCCTATTTTAGAATTGAGAGTTGAGGTTAAGATGCTTATTGAGAACTTATAATGGTGTAGGATTCTGTATCACTTAAGAATGTTAAGAGCCAATAACCTATGAATGTCAAGTCAATGAGATTTGGACAATCGTCCAAATCTCATGTTTAAACAACATTAAGATTTGAGAAAAGCCTTGCAAATAAGAAAACTCATAAAATCTTAGAAAGGCTAAGAGAATCCTAAAAATGAGTGAAAATTTGAGAGTCGAGGCTAGGATGTTTATCAAGAACTTATAATGCTATAGGATTTTGTATCACTTAGGAATGCTAAGAGTCAATAACCTATGAATGTCAAGTCAATGAGATTTGGACAATTGTCCAAATCTGATATTTAAGCAACATTCATGAAAACAAGAAAACTCTTAAAATCTTAGAAAGTCTAAGAGAATCCTAAAGATGAGTGATAAACTGAAAGTTGAGGTTAAGATGTTTATCAAGAACTTATAATGGTATAGG
Source organism: Adiantum capillus-veneris (assembly GCF_014529385.1). Classification (NCBI taxonomy): domain Eukaryota; kingdom Viridiplantae; phylum Streptophyta; class Polypodiopsida; order Polypodiales; family Pteridaceae; genus Adiantum; species Adiantum capillus-veneris. The sequence continues at coordinate 70,115,834 of NC_140942.1, read as the reverse complement.
ATTCTGTATCACCTAGGAATGTTAAGAGTCAAAACCTATGAATGTGAAGTCAATGAGATTTGGTCAATCGTCCAAAACTCATGTTTAAGCAGCATTCAAATTTGAGATAAGCCTTAAAAACAAGAAAACTTATAAAACCTTAAAAAGTCTAAGAGAATCCTAAAGATAAGTGAAAATCCTATTTTAAAACTGAGAGTTAGGTTAAGATGTCCATCATCACTTAAGCTCACATAGATGCTTTAGACATTAAAGATTCTAAATATGTATATGAAAAGTCTCATAGATATATACAAACGTCATATTCTCATGTTCAAACTTGGATCTTGTTGGGGTTAATATTTACCATTGGTTATGAGTATGCATGAGAATGTATCTTAACGTTTCATATCTAACATTACGTGCAGAGCAACAAGCTATATAAAAAATCATAATCATTAAAAAATAATATAGAAAGAAAAAGAAACTAGATATTTACATTCCAATTGTTGCGTACAACTTGATTTGTAGTCCCTTGTGATGGTTTCTCAGGTGATCCAAAACTCTACCATTGCCTCCTTACATGCTTCAATTGTTCTAGAGTTGATTTTTTCTTTAGCACGTTGATTTTATAATTTTTCCATTAAAGAGATCTTGACGCAACATTGTGGTCGACAATCAATCACAAATCTTGTCAAACGTGTCTGATAAATTGACTTTTGTGCTGCATACACAACATCTATGCTTATGAAGATTTTTGCAGCCATGATTGAGTGTTGATCCCCAAGAATCCAATACCTATAATTGTTAAGATTCTCCTTCTTGAATTCTTCCAATTTAATTGGTTGCTTTGTCACTGAATTGTATGGCATAAGATCTGCTGCAAAGGAACATGGCTTTGGCATTGTCCCAAACTCCTCAACAAGCTCAATCACTACATTCTCTGATAATGGTTGGCATTTGTAAGCATCAGGTGCCAAATCACATAATGTAACAGGGATTTCCCTTGGTGTATGAGAGACCCAATGGATAATACTTCTCATATACAACTAGTGCAGCTAACCCTATGCGACTTCTGTATGCAACATCTAGAAGATGAAGTTTCTTGGGTGTTTCTTCATCATTGACTTGGATTGAACTCTCACTAGTAATTTTCTATATAGCTTGAGCATCATTTGTAATGGGAATCAACCTCAAAGCATCCTCTCCTTCCTGGACCATGCCATGCTCTGAAGTGGCCACAACCTCCATCTGCTGCATTGATTATTCCCTAGAAGGAGATCCTTCATCAATCTGATCTTGACTACGTCTTGATTTCTTTGTAGATCCTTTCAGAGAGACAAATGAACCTGCAATCTTGTAGTAGTGATCAAGCATAACACCAATAGAGATGTCACTTGTATCATTTGACTTGGAGAACCACCCCCGTGAGACCATGTTATCTAATGGGATATTGTTCATACCTTCAAAGTAATAGTACCCAGGATCTAAGAGCCATTTCTTAGTTTTTTGAGAGGAGACAGCTTGTGAATGGACTTCCACACAAGCTTCACCTTGAGAGCTCACATCTTCTTCAATAGCTCTCACAATCCCAACATCTATGAAATATTTCTTATCACTCATGAATACAAACAAATGTAGCCTTGAACTTTGTGTAATTTGCATTATAGAAATCAAAGTACCACTTCTTAGGTGCATGTGATGCACAAGCTATGACCTCCTCAGTGGCTTCTCTTTTTCTTGTTCTGCTTATTGTGCTATCTGTCATACAAAAATATTCAAAAAAATTAGATTCACAATCATGATTTATAAATCAAAATCTTTGACATACATTATGTTTGAGATAAAGATTGTATGTTTGCTTGCTACATTTACAACAGAGATTTAAGTAGTTGTATAAATATAATGCTCTGAGTTGTGGCTAAAAAAAGACTTTCAAATTTGGGAAACCATCCAATTCTCAAATAGCCAAGTATGGAGGTGCACACTTGATTGTGGCTAAGATTTAAACGGTTTTGGAAGTTTAATTGCTAGGGGTTTGGAATTGAGATAAGCCTCTAATATTTGGACAACCGTCCGAATCTTAGTCGATAACATATTTATTGCTTTAGGTTTGAGAAATTGTTTGAAGAGGGAGAAGGTCTATGGGATTTGCCACAACCGTCCAAATCTCTCATGAAGGTTTGGTTTGGGGTTCAAATCACTAGCCAAGTATAATGGTGCATGCTTCTTTTTTACGGTCAATTTTAAAATTGTTCTAGTAGTCTCATGGCCTAGGTTCATGTTAGAGAAAAGTATTGGAAATTTGGACATATATCAAAATCTTTGAGTTTTAGACAATCATCTAATTCTCAATTAAGTGCATGTTTCTTGATTGGGGTTTAACCATTGGACGGGTCCAAATCTAGTTTGGGTTTCAATTTAAAAATGAAAATTAACAAGAAAATAATTTGATAGAGTGGATGAAAAGTCTATGGGATTTTTTGCATTTAGGACTGATATTTAAATAGGTTTCCAATTGGCTAGGAAAAGTCTATGAGATTAGGAACATTTGTCTAATTCTCACACTAGAGCATAATTTGTGTTTGGGACTGATTGCTTGCAAGATTGTACCTTGGACGCATAAAAAAAATGGGGACGATGATATTTAACGATTGTGTATAAAGTTTGGACGGTTGTTCAAATCTGGTATGGAATTGATATGTAGACAATTGCTCAAATTGATCATTGAATAAATTTTTGCATTTTTTAGAGATGTGAGCAATATCAAGTAAACATCATAACAAATTTGCAACAAGTCTATGATACATATGATGGTCTTTGAAACTTTGATCCATGGCTTAGGTTCATGTTTAATATAAGTCTTTGTGTTTTGGACAACCATCCAAAACTCAATCGACACCATGTTTCCTGCCAGGGTTTTAAGCTTTGAACGCGCATCCAAAACTGATTTGGGTTTCAAATTGAATATGAGAATTAACAAAAAACTAGTTTGATAGACTGGATGACAAGTCTATGGGGTCCATTTCTCAATCGATTTTTGGCATTTACGATTGATATTTAAACAGGTTTCCAAATGGCTAGGAAACGTTTTTTAGATTTGGTTATCGTCTAATTCTCACACTACAAAATAGTTTCTGTTTGGGACTGGGGGCTTGCAAGATTGTATCTACGACATAGTAAAAAAATGGGGAAGATGATAGTTAAAGATTGTGTTTAAAGTTTGGATGATTGCCCAAATCTAATATGGAATTGAGATTTAGATAATTTCTCAAATCTTATCATTGCATATATTTTTTGTCAGGCCAAGGGCCACCCTGGAGGTCAAGGACCGGTGGGCCAAGGGCCGGCTACTAATGGAGACAGGATCCTAGGGGCAAGGCCTATAAAGGGAGGTTGGGTGAAGGATCGAGGCTAGGCAGTCCCAGGGTCTTACATTGGTATCAGAGCTTAGTGGACAAGGGAAGGTCGTGGATTTTTTTGCACGAGGCATGCATGGTCTCTCCTTCTCTCTCTCTCTCCCTCACAGGAGGCTATGGCGGATTTTTGGAGGGCCATGACTGGCGGGAGAACGGGCTCTTACACACAAGGGAGGCATGGGAAAGACCTACACTGTTTCAATTGCTACTGCTCTTGGTGGATTTGCACCGGCCCAAGGACCGATTTATGTTTCTGTAGAGGTTGATTTGAGCAACCATCGGTGCGTGCTGTGTACTTTTCCCCTTGCACAGTCGCATGCTACCACCATGGATGAAGCTATGAGCTTCTTTTCACATGTTTTTCAAACACGGGCACCCTAGTTGGGCACCCTACCTTACTAAGGCCAAGCCCCATTACAAGTTTGCCATGCATGCAAGGGTGTGCGGCTTTTGGCCTCGAGTGCAGATCCAATGGAAGCTCACATGCATGGGCTAGCTCGCATGTATCAACCTTTCCCTAGCCATACAACTCAAATTTGATTGCAAAGTCTTGAAATCTTGACTTCTTGAAAAAGGTTCAAGCTTCGACAATCGAGCAGAGAAGTTCCGGTATCACACCATCGTGCTTGTTCGTTTGAAAAGGTGCTTGTGCTTGCCAACATCAGCCAAGGTTCTGAGCAAGGCTGCAAGGAAAATCCAATGTCAATGCTGGGTTCGAGGTTCATGGAAGCTCAAACATCCGGACCATGCAATCGTCACGAAAAGTTGATACGGTTCACATGCAACACTCTTTTTGAAGCTTATGGAAAGCGATAGATGTATATTTGGAAAGAGTGTTGCATTTCAAAATCACCGCCATGTATAGTGGAGCTCTCAAGGAGGGCGATACTTGAAGCAAGCAAATATTTTGACGTACGATCGACAACAAGTACGGGATTTTTGCAGAATCCATGTAGGGCATGGTGGTGGAGAAGCAAGGCTTTATCGAACTCGAGGTAAACATGAAATCTTGTCACTAGTGGAGCACGACTCAAAGGGTGTTTATTGCTTGATTGTCCAATACGACAAATCATACACAAGCCAATGCTTGGCAAGGCAAGTCAATGCAAATAATTGAAAAGGTACGCAATAACTTTCGATTTTGTTGACACATTTTTCTATAACAATAATATGATCAACAATCATGGTATGCAACATATGTGTGTGCTGTCATAGCAATAATTTTATTGTTTACGCATTAACAAACATCATACAGTGGTGTGAAGACAACCATCAAGCAAGGCTTAATTTTGTCAACCGATCTTGATACAAAGCGCATCTTCTGCTAAGAAGGAAAATTTTTGCTACAAAGGCAAGGCTTTTTGCTAGTTTTCCTCATGAAAGCCACGATATGGCTCCTCGGAGACATGGTTGCATGGCTTGTGTAAACCTCTGGTGTAGATCAAGCATCTAGAACAAGATGTTGTTGGACACTCTCTCTTTGAAAGGAAAGAAAATCTTTCAAGAGCACGGTTCCACACATTGGATACCTCATCCTTTCTTGTATCTGTACGATTTGGCATGGCCGATTCTCTATGAAATTTTGATAAGGTTTCTACTTTGACATATGTATGTCAACAGGAACACATGTTAGCTCCAAACACCACGGATATGTTCTATTTCATCTTTTTGATGAACTTATGCGAAGCAAGGCATCTCTCAAGACAACTTGCATGGAAGTTTCAAAAGTTTGGATTATGCTAGTAGCATATGGACTTCGCAAAACTTAGCACATTGTATATCTGATTTTTTGTTGGAGGTCGGTATGACCCAAGCCACAATGGCATGTAGGGTACATATGATAGCTCTCAATTTCTCAATATCTATGGCTATGAGCCAATTTCAAGCGATGACTACTCGTCTCCAAGGGGCGACCGGTGCTTTACTAGACTTTATGTGAAGCAAAGTTGGTATTATCAATTGAATTTGGATCACCGATACTAACACACATCTTTAGCACTACGTGGGTATAAGCTCACAATTTATGCAACAGTGCACTGTGATGTATCCATACTAGTGTCATCGTGCACGAAACGTATAACAAAGGCTCACATGGTTTAGACTGTCCTTGAAACCAAGGGCTTATTATTCTATTTTTTGCTTTGTATGCATGTCATACTAGTACGATGGCCATACAACACCCATCAATGCCTATGCTTCCTCTATAGCACTAGCTACTCTGTCAAGGACGAGGTAAGTGGTTCACGATGTGACTTATGATACCTCTCTCAACGAGAGCGTTGTACAAGCACACTATTGTATGCTTATTGAATAAGCTATGACACAGACATGGTCTGCACTTGAGTATATGCAAGGAGCATACAACACATTTGAATAAGGAGTTTTCCTTAGCCTAACACGCTCTCTCTCTCTTTCTATGTTCTATGTGGGAAAGGTGAAACTAGGCATGATTTTATTGCAATCTTTTTATGTCAATACGATAATAGGAAGGGCTAACTGCCATCTACTGACACCTATTTTGGCATGGCTAAGAGCGTTGGCATGGCTTAGCACCATCTATTTGTAGTCCATCGGTGATTGATTTCAAGATCGAACACTTCTATCCAGTTAAGTACCCATCGGTCATAATGGACAAGCAAGAGTGTTGTCATTAGTGATTTTTTTTGGGCATTATTTTAGCACTACACACTTTGAGTGCAAAAATCCAGTTGAGTTCTTGCACATCTTCAACTCGTAAGGGCTTTTCTCTACCAAGGTGTATAGATGACGCCAGCATTTCAGACAACAAGACTGTTCACAAAAACCCAAGATTATGGAGTTTTGGATCTGGAAAAGATCTAGTTGTAAATATGATTCCAACTTCAGTGGATCTCCTATTTTTAGCACTACGAGTATGTATATGAGTCCATTTTTGGGGTAAGACCCAGCTTGTGATTATTAAATCACTTATTCAATGTGATGATCAATTCTTGGAATCTTCACACTTGCACTTTCAAGGAAATAATTCCATAAGCTGCCAAGGGCTCGTGGATATTTCAACTTCCAAAGTTGAATTAAAATACTCTCGCTACTAGTTGAACATTTTTCCTGCAACGTTTAACCAGGGGCTTTGACAATGCTGATTTTACCCAAGGGGTCTAGTTTGTAAAGGCAACACCCAAGGTTACATGTGCAATACTACTTGCATTTCACTAATTCTCAAATAGTGTTCCTAGGCCTTTGCAAGCGAGAAATTTGGGCAGGTTCCTTTTACTTCAGATAAGTGAACACTATGTTTAACCTTCAGGAACGCATCTGATTTGGTCTTGTTTCTTTTTGTTTTCTTTTTCCATGTAGGATGTACAAACTATGTTATCATCCATTTTTGCTCTTAAGAGAAATGACAAGGTCATGTAAGAGCGAATGAATTTGGGTTGTGGTGTCCAAAATAAGTTTCTGCATTTTGCAGTTATACACCCACTTGTAGGGTTATTTGGCACATGGGATACAACATGGTCTAGGAACTCAAGGAATTCAGTTTATCCAGTGTGGAGCAAGGCTAATGAGGGTCGCTCTCACTCCCATCGTAGAGCGTTTGTAATTACCTCCACACACAAGTACATGGTTGTACTTGAAGGATGTTTTTTTTTCAAACATTCTTACATGAGACATATTCTACATGTGGAGAATATGAGTCTCTAGGACTAACACTGGCGCCCACTGTTTGAAGTATGTGTCATGACAAAGTCCCTAGGTGCTGATCCAGTCCGTTTTATAGACCGTTTTCAGCACGATGTATCAGAAACAATTTCGGTGGCCAAAAATTGTCGGATACTTAGTTGTTAAGGTACAAGTGTAGCTAAACAACATTCCAGATGGTTGTTTATGCAGATAGCAAGGCTATGAGTCGTTAATGAAAAGGTTTCATTGTTTGTACCTAGAAGTGATTACTATTTCACCTTCTATTATGGTTCAAACGTTTCGGCAAGGCTTGCAAATGATTGTAGCTGAAAGTATTTAGTTTCTTTTCATACCTATTTACACTCCTCTTTAATGTGTGCTAGGAGCATCACATTCATCATAAGTATTGGCAAGGATAATCATGAATATACCGGTTCGGATCTGTTTTTTGCTAAATGCATGTACACTAGGTGTTATGGGTCCTAGTGTTTAGCAAAGACTGATTTGAAGCGGCATGTATATTCATCACACTAGTTGCTTATGAAGCATTTTGCACCCTATGTGCAGTATCTCTATGAGATTACTTTTGGGTCTACCAATCACCAATAGAGGTCATGGCTCATCGGTTTGGGTGCTTGTGGACTTTTCAAGATTAACCATGATGGTTATTTCGGACATTGATGATTCCTCAGCAATGTTATACGATCTTGTGATCCCCGTTTACCAGTCCTCTGGGAAGACTGTCTGTAACCGTGGGGAAAAACACCTCAGTACTGTCCGTTATTCAAGGGGATCGGCATATTACAAACTCTAAATTTGTGCTAAAGGATATGCAAAGTGCGTACGTTAGCACCAAGCAATCCAATTAGTAAGAATTTATTGCTCTATTTGGAGATTGCTTACCATAAGTTAAAGCATGTTTGCGACTAGGCTTAGTCTCTTCATGTATGAGTCAGGTTCTCAACCTTGAACACTAGTTATGGTGGCATTGTTTACTGATGAAATTTGAGAACAAGTCAAGGACTTAAACTTGGTTGATGAGTTATTTTAGCAAGTTACTTGTATGAAAAGTGAAAAGAGGTACTTTTTCGGGTGCATCTTTGTTGTGATAACTCATTTAGCATGCCATGAGGGCCAAAAACGATTCAAAAAGGGTTGTGTAAGGAATTGGTTAACTTACCAATTAGCAGAGCCGTTTATGGTCAAAACGGCTCCAAATTTGTCCATTTTGGTCATTTAAAGCATATCTATGCAATTTAAAGCGTATCTAGGTACATATCTCTAAATCTTCAAAAAGATATCGTTTTCTTCATTCTTTTGCGGCTCACCTCAAAATTTGTTCTCATTTACTTCACTTGGCGGCAAATAGTTGTTTCCACTTTTGAATTCCTCAATCTCTCTTTTTTCGAGTCACCTTTCGCGAGCTTTGTCTCTTCTTCTTTGATGCACCTTGTTCTGCTACTATGTTATTTCCATTATACTTTCTGTGTGTTCATTACTTACAATGAGTAATACATCTTCCATTAGTGATAACCGCAAGTTTCACTTGAACATTAAGCTAATCCAAGAATATGCTACTACACGGAGTGTTTATCAAAGACCAGTTACAATTGCAAATGAAGCACAACAACTTCACAACGAGGGGAAGAAACACATTGATATATGGACAGATGGGAGCTTGTATCCACCGGATCCTAGCACTAGAAGGTATCCATTTTTTCACACACCTCATGATTTGATGAGATTTGTTGGTGATGGGGTTGATGGCTTACTAGGATATAGTTCTAGGCTATCTCATTTACACATTGATCATACACAATACATTCAATATCTCAAACCTGTTTTGTCTTCAAATGCAACAAGAATTGTAGAAATTCAAAACCAAATAGCATCTCTAAAACAAGAAAATCATCATCTTCAGACTTTAAAAGAAACTCCAATAGGATTAAGAGCACGAGTAAAATGAATGAGAGATGTATTAAACTTAACAGAAGGTTCTGGACAAAGAAAAAATAAATAAAGATTACTAGAGAACATGTGACTAGTCTTTTAGGATTTGATATGTCCAATGTTCAAGAAAGGGTGAGATTTTTGAATGAGGTAATGAACAAAAGTGATATTTTGAAACTTTTGAAACTTCCTGAAAATCAAACTCAGAAAGAATTGGTATTTCAAAATTTACTGAAAGATATGGGTTTACTGGTCCAACCTTCTCAAATGCAAGAAGTTTGTGACACAGTGGGGGTGAGTAGAAGGGGTTACAGGGCCATCTCTAAAATCTGCTTTCAGGTTTTAAAGTATTACAAGATTAAAGCTTTTGGGTTGCCTAGGCCTCACAATGTTGGGAACATTAGGACTCTGTTAAACGAAGAAATACCCGAACATTTTGGAGAGTACTATCATATAGAAGGAACGATGCCATATGAAAAACATTAAAAGAAAATCTTCTTTTGAGTAAATTGTTTTTAATAACATTTGGATGAGTATCAAAAATGTTCAACCTGCTATGGTGAGATACTATAACATGCAAGAAGTAGATTGTGAAGGAAAACTTATATTTGTTATGAAATTGGATGAAGCTCAAATTCAGAAATGTCAAAAAATGGAAAGAGTATCCATATCCCTAATGAATAGAGCATTGGATTATAGCCAGGGTAAGCTTGATTCCCCATACCACAAAACTCAATAAAAAATGGAGCTTTGGTGGATCAGAGCAGCTCAAACACCAGTAGAAAATCACGATACATTGAAATGGCTCTTTTTGCAGACCGATATCCCTTCTGTTATACAGGACCAAAATGCAAGTGAAAAACTCTGTGTAGATGGCATGGGTGACCTTTTGTAGAATGGCACTTGAGTGCCGACCTAAAAGCATTAAAGTGCATATTTGGTGTATGTGGAGGTGCCAATACCAAGTATCCATGTCTATATTGCATGGCAAGCACTGGAACAAAAGGATGGCTTGCAGAACACAAGGTTGGAAAACCACCATCGAGAAATAGTGTGAACGTCATCGACTACCCATTGTCTTCTATGATTTGGAATCCAATTCTAACAATAGATTTAAAAAATTTACATATACGTACAATGCATGCAGAGATAGAATCTTGGACAAATTGCTTTGACTCTATATGATTATGCATATTCTATTAAGCTAAGTAAACTTGCAGATGAGTGCATAGAAAAATGAGAGTCTTTGCTCTCTCAAATGGGTTTTCATGGTGGTCAAGTGCATCTAAAAAAAGATCCTACTCTTTCAAAAGAAACGGGTGATGTTTTGCAAGATATTTCAATGGGTGGAGCAAAAGCCAGAAGATTTTTGAGTAGCCATGACAACAAACAAGTTGATACTATGTGAAACTATTGGAAGGATCTTTGTGTAATAACAACCAATGTCAAAAGTAGACCAGATGTAGTGTGAAAGAAGCTCGACATTTTTTTGAAAGTTTTGAGACAACAAGTTAGGTCTGCTACTTATGCAGATGACTTTAAAAAGACAATAAAGCTTTTAATAACTACTATTACAGATTTTTGGGAAGAAAAAGACATCACATATTACTTAGTGAGGATTCAATTACTTTCTAAAGTCTTGATAGTATTTTACATTGCATCCTATGAGTTCAACTAACTTTTTTTTATTTTTAGCATGTTCTGTACCTGCATGGACCATATTTTGCAAAACAAGGACCCCTTGCAACATGGAATACTCAGGGAATGGAAAAATCTCACTATCAAGCGAGGACTTCTTTTTTCAAATGTATGAGAAAGGCAGGGGGACAAAGAAGGAGCAATGCACTAAAGGAATTATTCAATTGGTTCTATAGGAGGCAATTACAACAGATGAGATTAAACAACCATGCTTCTCAACCACAGATGGAGATTAATGCTTCACTTTGAAACTTTGTACCAAATCTTTCTGAAGAGATCCAAATTCAAAAAAGATATTCTGGTGCAAAAAATTGTCAAATTTACATCAGTTTTTGATTTTTTTCATATCTCTAGGCATGTCACCCCTATATCTCAAAAACTTTCTTCTTTTATAGCCCCCAAGAAGGTTGACATTTGTCTCCTCAGCTGCTGCAGATAAAGTATTTTTCTCTTGAGGCATTGAATCATGCAGCATATCCAAATATTGTAAGTGCTATAGCTCTCTCAAGTAGCATGATCTTATTTGCATTGTGTACCCCCAAAAACCGTGACAATATCTTCAGGGTAAATATTAGCAACTCAGGATCTTCAGAATACTGCATGTGAAAAGCACAGAAGGTGGCACTATCCAATGTAGGCATGTAGTGCATGAGAGAGGAGGCATCCCTTCTTGAAGTGCCCTCTATTTATTTCCCACTTGAGCCTTTAGCTCTCCCAAGAAAATTGTCTTTGTCAAGGAGTAAACAAGACATAACGAGTAATTAAAACAAACTTGAAAAAAAAGAAAGATTTCAGAAGGGAGATCAAGGTGAAACTAAATCTACCTTTTGCAACTCATCCTCGGCAATTAATTTTTCTTGAAGGATATTGCATGATCCAGTCATCTCTCTTATGTCAACGTCCTTTCCAAAAAAATTTAGCTTAAAGTCTCTGCCAAAAGATTGGATGCAAAGCTCAACAAGTCTCTTCTCAAAATCCTCATCTTTGAGGGAAGGTTTCTCCTCTTCCACTCTTCTCATGCATAGAGCAAGTGCATCAGGAGCAGGAAGAAAATCTTTATTGGATGTCTGAAGATCAAGTGCCAAAAGCTCCTCTTTTGACTCTTCTTTTGTGTCAATAAAATCTTTGGCCATCTCAAAAGCTTCAGAAATGGTTGCATACAGTAGTCCTCCCTCCTATTAAGCAGACATTGGATATGATGGAGAGGGATATACTCTTTTCCATTGGTATAGAAGTAGCAAAGGTTTGGAACATTAAGGGAAGCCTCAAACACCTCTACCTCCTCTGTTGGCTCATCAATGACAGTACTAGCTCTAAATTGAGCCACATCAATATTTGCACTCTACTGCTCCTCAGCTGCAACATCAATTTTCTCCTCTTCTAGAATTTCACTTTCTCAAGCTGCAAAACTATGGAAATATTTATATTTTTTACCTCTTCATCTGTATCTTTCACTTCATCAGCTTTGCCTTGCATGTCAACTTTAAGGAACAAAAAGAAAAGAAAGGCAACTTCTTTTGGAACAAGGTTGCAAGGCTTTGAATGTAATTGACAAGAAATGGTAGGTGGACAAATAAAGGAAGTCTTCTTAGAAAATCTTCCAAACCTCCTTGTTACTTTGCCTTTCTCGATTGAGTTGGTTTTAAATTTGGTTAGATGGCAATAAGTCTTACCATCTAAAACCAAACACTTGCCTTCAACTGCCTCGACTTCAAACTCTTTGAATTCTTCTGACAAAAAGTCCATCAAATAGTCTAGCATAAGTGCAAGATCAAACAAAGGGTTGAATATTTCATATGCTTTGGTGTACACTTCCATGTCACCACCATCCATCATAGCAACCAAGAGTTTCTCACTTGGACTCTCCTCTAAAATCTCCTCGCAACCTTCGTTCATGGTTTGGTTGAAAAAAAAACCAAATCGGAAAAGCTAGGCAGAGGGTGAAGTCAAAGAACCCAAATGGCGTGATAGAAGCCCCCAACACAATCTGCGGCGTTTGTCTCTTGCGTCATGCCTATCAACAAGGACGCACCAAAAGAAGCCCAAACGAAGCGCCGGACCAAAGTGATGGAGTGGAGAGAGAAGCCCGAACGAAGCGATAGGGGTACGTTCCACAACTTGCAAAGCCTTCCAGTCGTGTCGTGCGGGAACTAACTAGCGGAGTGGGAGAAGCCCGAACCAAGCGATAGAGGACCCACCCAGAATTTACAAACGCGTACCCTCGAGTCATATGGGACCAAGAGACCAAGACGACGTGGTAGAGTGGAGAGAGAAGTAAAACAAAGCAAATTCTTGTGTCGTGTGGCACCAATAAAAGTACTATGTACACCAACAAAAGTCGAGATCAAGCTTTATATAAGGTGCTAAAAAATAACCGTTATGGACACTTGTCATCCATGCACATGTGCCACATGGCATGCTTCCAATGGTCGTCGTACAGACGGTCGGTTGTATAAAAATCTCTCTCACGTGCTCATTTTTCACCTTCCTCCAAAACACACATTCGCGTCATGCCGTACCTCAAGCATCCTCCGGCATCTTTTCAACAACCCGCACACCCCCTTTTTGCCATTTTTTTTGCAATTCCGGAGTGCGTCTTATCTCTATCCCGTACGACGTGATAGGGAGATCCTCCAGCATCTTTTCATTGACCTGCACACCCCCTTTCTGCCCAATTTTTTGCACTTCCGGAGTGCTTCTTATCTCTATCCCGTACAAGTGATATGGAGGTCTTCTAGACTTTGGGTGTCCCTCCTATCGCGTCATGCGGTGTCCTTCCATGATTCCGGGCCAAGCTCAAAATCCTCACATACGACATGATAGCGACAAGTTCTAGACTATGGGTGGCCCACCTATCATGTCGTGTGGGGTCTTTTTATGTTTCCATGCCACGCGCTTTTGTGCTCAGCATCTTTACATACGACGCAATAGCGACATGTCCTAGACTGTGGGTGGCCCACCTATCGCGTCGTCCGGTGTCTTTCCATTTTTCCGCGCCATGCGCTACCAACCCCAGTATTTTCACATACGACGTGATAGCGGGATGATCTAGACTGTGGGTTGCCCCCTTATCGCGTCGTGCGTTGTTTTGAAGTACTTTGTGACCCAAATGGCGAGGAAAAAAAAGACTGCAAGAAAAGTCTACGAAGCCCCAAAAGATCCAAAGAAAGATGATTCAGAGAAACCACCTCCACAACCTCGTCAGAGGCCTATTGCTAGAAAAAGATTGAATTATCAAGTCAAATCTTTAAGGGAAATAAGAAAAGCACAAAAGTCTAATTGTCTTCTGATTCCAAAGCTACCTTTCATGAGAGTTTTCAAAGAGATATCAGATAGACTTGTAAGCATGATGAATATCAAAACCTTTGTTTTAGTAAGGTGGCAATCTGAAGCCTTGATGTGCCTTCAGGAAGCTGCCGAGGATTTTCTCATAGAATTTATGAATGATAGCTACATTGCAGCTGCATTTGCTCACAGGGTCACATTTATGAGCAAAGATTTTGTGCTTGTGTCAAGGATGAGGTGTAAGTTTGATAAGACTCTTGAGCGTATTCCTAGTGAGGATCTTAAAGCCTTCCAAATTTTAAATATCCCCCCTTCCAGGCAGTAGAAAGATTCAGGGGTTGTCATTGAAGATGTTACACATCAATATGAGGCAAGAAAGGCCCAGGATATCAAAGCAGGGAAGGAGGTTGAGAGGGAGCAAGACATGATGTCAGAGGATGCTATCCTTACAGAGCAAGCATAAATTTTAAGAGCATCAAATTCTCTCATTTATGAAAAAGTTACAAGCCAAATGGTGGTGGATGTCTCCTTATGTGGAGATGATGAGGTGTACTTGGACATATTCCCTCAAGACACAAGTATGCTTGTAAACCCCAACATTGAGCTTGGTGAGACTGTGCTCTTTATCTGTCTCAGGTATGTGTTGCCCCTTTGCTAATTATTAGTGCATGTGCAGGCACAAGGGCCTCATTGGGGCATGTGTTTTCTTTTTCAGGTGTCTTTTGAGGGATCTTCCAGAGGCTATATCTATGCAAATTTCCATACTTGATCCTCTAGTGACACAGTGCCTTTTTAACAAGCAAGGAAGCCTTTCAAGTTTTTTTGAAGATTTTAACATGATGACTTGCAATTACATAATATACCCCTATGTTGAAGCGTAAATATTAACTCCTAACATGTTATTTATAACAATTTTTTGTATTCCTAGCTAATTGTTGTTTTTTGTAGAGGACATTAGAGTCTTATTATCTTCAATCTTTTGGAGAAAGATATTATATTTGTGAATTCATTGTCAAGTATCCATGGGAGAAGTAAACTCTATGTATGAAGTATGATCTATGCTTGATGGCCCATTGTTTTCTATTAGTAGCTTTTTTATTGATGTCTTCTTGCAGTGTTGCCAAGCTTATTGTTGGTCACCTGAGTACCACAAATAAGGATTACAATATAGAAGTTTTCAAGTACTACAATCAAAAAGTGCCTTTACAAACATACTCAACATCTTGTGAATGGAGGGTGCTTGCCAATGCATGGAGATATCTTGAGTCAAGGTGCAGGATGACTACACTCATTGTAAGTGTGTATCTCATGTGCCATTGATTTATTTTTATTTCTTAACTATGTATGTATGTACTTGTGTCCTTTAATTCCTTTTTCTATTTGTTTTAGTTGCATGACTATCCAGAGTCTTGGGTCACGTGGGTGAGAGGGAAGGTTGTTTCTATGGTTTTGGAAAGATCAATAAACCCAAATGATCCAGAATCTCCTTTGCCACCAAAGAAAGGTAGAGCCACCAAGGGTTTGGATGCAAAGAAAATGGATCACAAGAAGAAGAGTCCTGCAAATAAGATCCATACAAAGAAAAGAGATCACAAGAAGAAGAGTCCTACAAAGAAGAGCCATGTCAAGAAGAGTCTTGATAAGGGGAAGAGTCAGAATATCCCTGCCAAGGGGAAGAGTCCCACCAATAAGAAGAGCCCTACAAAAAAAGGAGCAGATACAAAGGGCCATCCATTCCACTCACCATTGAAATTCAAGGTTCAAAAGCATCACACAGCTAAGAACAGTAAGGGGGAGGCACCTAGCTCACCTTTCAAGCTACCATTCATGTTTCCAAAGAAGGTTGCCAAGTCACCCAAGCCAACCACTCCTCAGGAGCCCAAAACACCAACCCCTGCCAAGTCCCCCGTGCCAAGCCTTGAGGAGCCCAAGTCACCACCACCCACTCTTGAACTTTCACCCCCTTCTGAACACAAAAGAAAAAGGGTCTCTGAGGATGCAGAATCCTCTCATGCAAAAATAAAAGCGGAGTTTCATGATTGATTACTCCACAAAAGCTATGTACACTTTTGTTCATTTTGTCCATATGAACATATACCCTTTGGTGATTCAGAATTTTGTACTTCAAATACTTAATACCAATTATTGATTCTTAAATGTGTATCATGGTGTCACGTAAGTTTAAAACAACATAAATAATGATCACAATAAGGTAGAGAAAAGATAAATATATTTGCAAAATGCAATGATTACAGTATTGAACTTGTTTTTTCAAGTCCTTGCAAGTGGCTCAAATACAACTCTTTTTGGGGTAAGGCATTTGATGCAAGAGGTTGAATTCTCCATCCTGTGCTCACCACAATTCCATCCACTTTGAATCTATACTCAGAAGATGTTTCATCAAGAAACTCAAGAGATTCTCTAACATCATGTAGTCTCCAATTTGTTGTTACTATAAGGCTTCTATACTCGGTTGTGGATGGACTGTGACCTTTAGTTCAAACTCTGGACAATTTTCCTCAGAGTTGACACCCAGCCACCCACTCTTGAATTTTCACCCCATTCTGAACACAAAAGAAAAAGGGTCTCTGAGGATGGAGAATCCTCTCAGGAAAAAAGAAAAGTGGAGTTTCATGATTGATTACTCCATAAAAGCTATGTACACTTTTGTTCATTTTGTCCATATGAACATATACCCTTTGGTGATTCAGAATTTTGTACTTCAAATACTTAATACCAACTATTGATTCTTAAATGTGTATCATGGTGTCACGTAAGTTTAAAACAACATAAATAATGATCACAATAAGGTAGAGAAAAGATAAATATATTTGCAAAATGCAATGATTACAATATTGAACTTTTTTTTTCAAGTCCTTGCAAGTGGCTCAAATACAACTCTTTTTGGGGTAAGGCATGTGATGCAAGAGGTTGAATTCTCCATCCTTTTGTTCACCACAATTCCATCCACTTTGAATCTATACTCAGGAGATGTTTCATCAAGAAACTCAAGAGATTCTCTAACATCATGTAGTCTCCAATTTGTTGTTACTATAAGGCTTCTATACTCGGTTGTGGATGGACTGTGACCTTTAGTTCAAACTCTGGACAATTTTCCTCAGAGTCGACACCCAGCTACCTAATTTTCTTCTCCATCTCCTATAGTCATAGCCCAAAACTAATGATTGACGACATAGTTGATATGAGATAGACATAGAATTTGGGCTTACTCTACAACTGATATTATCGCCACTATGGAAAGTTTCTTTGGTACTCCAGTTCAGTCATAGAAAGTCTTCTATTAAGCCACATCGTCTTTGTCCTCTGCAAGTCCATTTTTTTGAAACATGCCACAAAGACATGTATAGGCAAGAACCATTGAATTTTAATCCTTCTTGATATCTTGCCCGGAGACATAGCTTTAAGGATGTCTTCTTTGATGTTGGATTTGAAGCTTGATATAGTACATGCATCAGGATCTTCCCAGTCAAGTGAACTTATGGTGGGAACGGGTAATTGATGTAGTTCTCCATATGCACCTTTTCGTGATGGAACCTTGTATTCTGCAAAATAGACAAACAAATCCATTGTTTTGTAAAAGGAAGGTGGCTTGTCAGCATACATAGCATCTGCAATCCCTTTATGCATTGCTTTGAATGTCCCACTTAGACTCTCCATAGGCTGCCATTCCACATCTACTGAAGGAAATATATCTGGAATGGAATCAAAAAATGAGAAAAAAAATGGGAGAATGAAAAATTCATTGTATCAAATAGAAGTTTTTTTTACTTACAGTAAAAATGCAGTGTGGGATGTTCTTCCCAGTCTAACACCATATCCTTGGCCATGTACACATGTTGAATCTTAGGTAGCCAGCCATTTTTGGTCACTTTGAAAGCAAGAACACGACCTTTCCAATTGTTTTTTACTTTATCATGTTTAGTTCTCTTCACTCTGTGTACACCTTTGCATGAAGGAGGCATTGTTACCCAGTCATTCACACGAAAAGATATGGGCTTCCAAAGACCATCCTCTCAAACGTCATGAAAGTCACAAGAAGTTATGTTATTTGAAGGGCGACGTGCAAAAGATGCCAGGGAAACTCAGAGATTAGAGAAAAAGAAAGAAAATATAGAGAAGGAAAGACTTAAAGCTCTCACAAAATAGAGAGAGAGTGAAAAAGGTATGCGTTTGAAAAAAGTAGGTGATTTGTCATTAATGGCCTTGTTTTGAGAGCCTTCTGACATAGATTTCGTATCTTTTGACAACGCTTTTGTGAAATATAAAATAGAGCAAAAGATGAGACTTCATTATTTTGGGCCGCAATTTAATGAGCTCACTCGCCGAAAGCACCTAAATATAGCAGTTTCAGCCTTATGATCAAGACATTTAGCCGTTCTCCGTCAAAATAGTACCACCAAAACCCAAAATAGAGGAGACAAGAGTGCCTTACTTTTGTATACGTGTCAAATGACTATTGGACTATTCCTTAATCCTTAGATTAACAAACAACCCTTTTTGAGTCGTTTTTGGACCTAATGCTCATGTGCATTCTAAATGGAGTCTACACACTATGCTTGGATAGGAACTGGTACAACCAGATGGTTGCAAATGGATAACAATGTGGAAAATCAAGATGTTACTCTTGGTTTTATTGAACCTCCTACTAAACCGTGTTTCGATCGAGCAAACAGCTAGATCCATGAAGGATGCCACTTTGGAAACCATTAGTGTATCATCACTGTTGTTTTCAAGGATGAAAATGCTTCTCCAAAGGGGGAGTAATGTCAAGCCAAGGGCCACCCTTGAGGTCAAGGGCCGGCTGCTAATGGAGACGGGATCCTAGGGGCAAGGCCTATAAAGGGAGGTTGGGTGGAGGTTCGAGGCTAGGCAGTCCCAAGGTCTTACATTTTTCCATTCCTTACAGATGTTAGCAATATCAAGAGAAAATGGTAGCATGTTTACAGCAAGTCTATAATACGTATGATCGTCTTTGAAGCTCAGACCCATGGATTAGGTTCATGACTAATATAAATCTTTGAGATTTGGACAATTGTCCAAAACTCAATCAACACCATGCTTCCTGCTAGGGGTTTAAGATTTGGACAGATGCCCAAAACTAATTTGGGTTTCAAATTGAAAGAATTAAATCTTCAAGCAAGTCTCATGGCCTAGGTTCATAATTGAAACAAGTCTGTAAGATTTGGACAACCTTCCAAATCTTACAGACTTGGAAAACAATCCAGATCTCAATTGACAACTCAATCGATAACATAATTTTTTGCTTGGATTTTTCAATTTTGAAAGCCTTGAAAATAGAACAATGGATTGTAATGGTCCAAGCTCACTATTAGGTAGAATCAACAAACGTATAGTTAGATATCTGGTTGTACCTTTTTCATTGGATCTAGAATGATGCTAAGATATGGACGCTTATCCAAATCTCATCCATTGGGATTGTATATGGGATTAGAGATTTTAAAAATCAAACAAATACAAATATACTTATGTGTCTGTGAAAATTCTCAATATACTCCTCAACTTTCCAAAATTCCCAATAAACCTCTCTCATTTGACCAACATTACAAAAACAAGTCATCCAATTTCTTGTAGATTCCCTTCCGTAACCTATGGAGTATCTGTAACGACACACAATATAAAATCGTTCATCATTTTACACATAAATGCCCCTAGTTGTGAGCGTAAACTATGCATAAAAATTGATACAAATCCATTTCAAAAATATTAAGAAGCATTAAATATTTTAAATTAATAGAATATTCTAGATTTTTTCACAAAATGTAGGGATAATTTGATCATTCTTTCTTAAAACATCAACAATAATTTTTAAGTGTTTTGGAAATAGGACAATGGATGTAAGGTCTACAAGTATCAATGTCACAATTAAATCTCCACGCACCAGTAGCTCGACCCAAGAATACATGTTTGAAAGTATTGCACAATAAGATTACATTGTAAAGCTCATGAGATTTGGACAACCATCTAAAACTCCTGCAACATGTATGCAATTTTAAAGGTTAGAATTTTAATGATTCTCATACTTAAAAATCACTTCTTTGTCAAGCATCAAGGAATTCATTGTGAATAAGATTCTCTCCAAAGGACAAAAGCCTGTGCTACCTTTCAAGCAAGTAAATCAAGCATTGTACAAGTAAGTACATCCACTATGATCTCTACAATATTTTTAGAAGCTAAATGATTTGTTAAACTAAAAGTTTAAGCAAATAATGTAGAGTGTAATTAAGCACGTTAGATAGAAGTTTAAGCAATATCAAGAGAAAATGGTAGCCTCTTTGCAACAAGTCTATAATACATATGATGGTCTTTGAAGCTTGGACCCATGGATTAGGTTCATAACTAATATAAATCTTTGAGATTTGGACAGCTGTCCAAAACTCAATCGACACCATGTTTCCTGCTAGGAGTTTAAGATTTGGAAACTAATTTGGGTTTCAAATTGGAAGATTTAAACCGTCAAGGAAGTCTCATGGCCTAGGTTCATAATTGAAAAAAGTCTCTAAGATTTGGACAACCAACCAAATCTCGGTCGAGAACATATTTGTTGCTCTGGGTTTTAGAATTTTTTAACAAGAGAGAAATTGGTACTCATGATGAAGTTACCTAATTTTCTAAGTTTGTGATTGAGATAAGCCTCTAATATTTGGATAGTTGATCACATATCAATTGATAAGGTAATTTCTTGCTTGGGTTTTTCAATTTTGAAATCCTTGAAAATATAACAACGGACTGTAATGGTCCAAGCTCCCTACTGGGTAGAATTAACAAATGTATAGCTAGGGATCTGGTTGTACCTTTTCCATTGGGTCTAGAATGATGTTGAGATCTACACATTTGTCCAAATCTCATCCATTGGGATTGTATATGGGGTTAGATATTTAAAAAATAAAACAAATATACTTATGTTTTTGTGAAAATTCTCAAAATACCCCTCAAATTTGAAAAATTCCCAATAAGCCTCTCTCATTTGACCAACATTACAAAAAAAAGTTCATCTAATTTCTTTTAGATTCCCTTCGGTAACATATGAAATATCTCTAAAGACACACAATATTAAATCTTTCATCATTTTAGACATAAATGCCTCTAATTGTGAGCTTACACTATGCATATTTGATACAAATTCATTTCAAAAATATTAAGAAGCATTAAATATTTTTAAATAATAGAATATTCTAGATTTTTTCACAAAATGCAAGGATAGTTTAATCATTCTTCTTAAAATATCAACAATAATTTTTAAGGGTTTTGAAAATAGGACAATGGATGTAAGGTCTACAAGTATTAGTGTCACAATCAAATCTCGTGACGCACCAATAGCTCGACCCAATAATACATGTTTGAAAGAATTGCACAATAAAATTGCATTGTAAAGCTCATGAGATTTGGACCACCGTTTGAAACTCATGCTGTCTGTATGAAATTTTAAAGGTAAGAATTTTTATGATTCTCATACTTAAAATTCACTTCTTTGCAAGCATCAAGGTATTCATTGTAAATTAGTTTCACCCCAAGGGACAAAAGTCAGTGCAGCCTTTCAAGCAAGTAGATCAAGCATTGTACAAGTAAGTACATCTAATCTCTACAATCTTTTTTAGAAGCTTAATGATTTGTTAAAAAAAAATTCTTTTACTTTTTTGGGCTAGAGCCGAGAAGAAAAACTGCCTTTGATTCGTGTGTACGCAAACGAGTCAAAGACAAGTTATCTTGCCGACCTACCGACAAGGGGAAAAGAGACTCCAAGCCGTATAGTGGCATGTCAACGGGGAATGGAAGCAAGTTTCCCCCTCGGGGGAGTAAAAAGTATTTTCATGCCATGTTAGTCAGTCCATGTTCCCTTGTTAGTCACGCCACCCAAATGTAACGTTGAGAAATCACCAAACGAATTCGATGATGCACTTAAGGACAAAGGCCGAGAGAGAGGGACGAACCCTTGTAACTCACAGACAGTGCTGAAGCTTGCCCAGGTACTCCGGGATTTTCGCCGGTAGAAAAAGGCCCCCGTCCAGCGGATGTCCGGTAGGATGTCGCCAAGGCCCGCTCGAAAAGCCCCAGGACCATGTTAGGTGGGACCACACTGTACGCAATGACTACAAGCCCTAGGATCTTCAAACATCCTCACAGACCAGAGCATTGTGGTATCACGGTACAGCCTCGCAAAGGAATGCTGCAATGTTATCCCCATAGGCACTCCTCAGTTGCGGTCCACGACGATCATTATGGGCCCCACGAGGGACAACCCATCCTATAAATTTCTTTCCACTCATCTCCCCTCCTAGGAGTAACACTTTGTTATCTTCACCGCTAGTATTGTTTAATAGCCATCTAGCATTATCCATACAGGGTTGTATTGAGTTTCTGAGATTATCCAGCTCAGGACATTGTACCAACATGTGAGTAAGGGACCTTGCGCCTTCTTCCAATCCGCACACCGGGAAAGTTCTAGACTGTGTCCGCTCAATCTTGTCCTTAACCATTGAACCATCCACTCTTGCTAGTAGCAAGACTTTCTCTTCCATCCCACCAAGGTTCTTTCCAATGCTCTGCCTAAAGAGGTATCCACATGTGTCCTCATACTTCCTCTCAATATAAGGATCAAGGGAGACACATTGGTGTGAGTGTTCCCAGTCTTCCAGCTCTCATGTCTTGTGGTCTCAATAGAAGAGTTGTTGATATACCTCTCCCCCAAAACTTTGTCTTTTTACACCAAGTCCATTTCTTGAATTGATTCCAATCTGGTATATAAGGTTAACCAAGTCTGCAATCCAAGTTCTTAGACCTGCGTACTTGCTAAAAGATTGTACCCTATGTCTTGCACAGTAATCTGGTATGGGGGGGAGCCCTAACTCTTGATGAAGAGTAGTTGTTGCCACAAAACTCGACTTTGCGGCCTTACCAACTACCCACCTCATTCCAGTTGATATAAGTGTCTCTAATGGGTTCAACTTCCTCAAGTCGTGTGAACCAATAATCTGTGCTCCATAAGTCGCCCCTCGGAAGACGCATGCCTTGAGAAAGGCCAACCTTGACCACACTGGAATTTTCCTAGAGCATAGAAGGTGTTTATGGGCATATAGAGACTTATTTACACTTTCAATCCTATCCTTAAGGATAGTATCAATCGAGACTTTGTTCTCTATTAATATGCCCAAGTACCTATACTCTGAGGCTACATGAATCTCCTCAGGTCCGATGTGAGGCTTAAAGGCAATAAGTTCCTCAAGGTCCCCGCTTAAACACGGTCGCCTAGCATTTCTTTATGCCAAACTTCATCCCCCACTTCTCCGCCCAGCTATGCAATCTATCTAAACTAGCCTGCAACTCCTCCTTAGACTCCGCGAATAAAACTAAGTCATCTGCAAAAAGCAGGCCCTGGATCTTCAGGAGTAGGCATGAATAGCCACCCCAAGGTCAGTCGCACTCTCATCCAGGATGTCAGTAATGAAGATATTGAAGAGAGTAGGCGACGTGGGACACCCTTGACGCACTCCACGGGCAATTTGGACCTACTCACTCAGCTTCGCTCCGACCCGCACTCTGACTTTGGAGAATTGGTACAAGGCTCAAAAAAAATTCAAGCAAGGATCTCCAATCCCTATGGCTTCCATCTTCAAAAAGAGAACCTTGTGTGGCACTGTATCGTACACCTTTTACAAGTCAATGTATGCCACATACATTGGTTTCTTAATGACCTTCCATCTGAGCACAATTTCCTACAAGGCCATCACTTGAACCACACATTCCTCCTGAGTCCGAAATCCGGCTTGACCACACAAGAAGAAGTTTCTTTCCTCGAGTTTAACTGAGATCCTATTGATCACGAGTGAGGTCAAGAGCTTCAAAGAGATCGGAATACTCTTTAGTTGTCCATATTAGAAAGATCACCCTTCCTCGGGATATATAGCAGTATCGAGGTAGATGATGCGTCTAACAACTTCCCTTAATCAAACCAAGTACATAGCATTTTGAAGACCGCTCTTCCCATATTTGTACTTGGTCTAAATTGATTTAATCTAGTTCCCTTATCTTGAATAAGGATCTTGAAAAATTTAGGGGGAATGTCGTCTATCCCAGCTCCTTTATGTCACTTAATCTTGCGACATATCTCCCTAACTTCAGTCTAACTAATAGAGTCATTGATGCCCTCTATTCTATGCCAAAGTCACACAGCATGGTTGCGCAAGTGTTCTGGATCTTTGTTGTGCTTGGAGGGATTGGTGAAGACTCGAGAAGCATGACCCTTCCAAATATCCCGGATCTTCTCTTTGTCTGCCTGCAGCTTGCCGTTTTGGTCTCTTAGGGGTTGAGCGGGCCCTCCTTTTCTGCTCCCCCCTAGAACGACTTTGAAATGCTTCCACCATGCATACCACTCTTTGCATCTTGCCAATCCGACGCTCTTGAGCATGAATCATTTGAGAGCCTCTCTCTCTCGCTTCTCTTCATTTCAGCTTGTGCCTCTTTTCGGAATTCGATAAACTTCCACCATGCCTTATCCTCACAAGAGGAATCACTCTCTGCCTTCGACAGAGACTTTCAAGCTTCCCATCTTTGGTTGATGAATCTCCAAGATCTCGGGTCTAGCCTAAAGCCTCTATTAGGCCTGAGAACACACCAACATCTCGAGAGACTCTTTCAATTGCCTTCTCAAATCTCTTCAACTGGCGGTTCACTGCTACCTGAGTGATTTCCCCCTCTTCTGTCACCTCTAGCAGGGAGTCCCAAAAGTTGTGATGCAAGAAGAGCTGAGCTGCCGGCTCAATTCTTGTCGCATCGATGGAAGGGGGTGGTGGTGGGGGACGCTCCACATGCACCGCATCACAAACCAACTTCACCTTAATGGGCTAGTGGTCCGACAAATCCACCGCTCTTTGAACACTGGCATGGCCGAGGAATTGAAGGGCCAGATCATTGGCTAAGAATTAGTCAATGTCTGATTGTCCTTTACCACAGGAAGAGTGATACGAGAGTCCAGAGCCTCTCGTTTGGAAAATTTTAAAGTCAAGGTCCTCAATCCCCAGCCATCTCTTCATCGGGCGCCGTCTAAGATTCCAGCCCCCTCCTATTAAGAGAGGAAGGCCCTTTCTGCCCAGCCTACGAAGCTTTGAAGCTAGCGCACTTAGCATATCTACTCGCTCATCCACTAACTTCATTTGCGGGACATAACCATTCCTGTAAATCCAACCCTCTTTCATATTCAGAGGAAAGAGTTGAACAAACAGGGAGTTTACGTCCGACATTCACAACTCAAAGGCTTTGAGTTCCTGGGAGACCAAGGTCACGAGTCCCCTTGCCCCTGGTTTATCAGATCCTAGCACTTGGAATGTCGAATATCCTGCCATTCTAAGGGGCCATGCACTGGAATAGTCGAGTCTCACCACATTCCAAGTCTTTTGTAACATCATGTACTCCAACTCCCCCCGCCTCGACCTGAGTCCATTGATGTTAAGCATGGCAAAGATCTGCATTTTGAGCACTTCCATCATCGGTGCCTGACGATTCCTAACTCTCCTTTCAAATGGAAGCAAGATCTTAGAAAACCACCTAAGCCTACTCTCCGATTGGATATTCTAAAGGATATCTAGGGCTACTTGTTTACTAGAAGTGAAAACATCGAATCGGGTAGCCCCTGTTTGATCGTTAAGGAATCGATCCAGAAACTCAATACTTTTTCCCCCGAGCATTGTATATACGCCCATCACTCTAGGGCTATCTATCTTTCCATAGCACACTAAGTAACACACTCTCTATTGTGTGCCTTGAGCTTCCTTTGTCTTCTCCAAGCTGTGTGTGTTACCATATACATGTGGTAGTGATGTGTGTGAACACACTAGGACCGCCGGGGCATTTTTTCCCTCTTTAGGAGGTTTTTTTCCCCCGAGCATTGTATATACGCCCATCACTCTAGGGCTATCTATCTTTCCATTGCACACTAAGTAACACACTCTCTATTGTGTGCCTTGAGCTTCCTTCGTCTTCTCCAAGCTGTGTGTGTTTCTCTGCAACCCTAATTCCAACATTATCCTCCTTGAGCCTTAGCCAGTCATTCTGTGATGAAGGGTCAGGCCATCTCCCCTTGGCGTGCAATGCCCTATAAACCACTTTTGTGATCAGCTCACTCGGCACAATGTAGGTGGGGTTCTTGTTGCCACCTTCACCAGATTATCATGGATATAGGCAACATAGTTGATCACCTTCGGCTTGCTCTTCTGCATTTCCCAGGTGAAGGTTGTGGCAATGACTCCAGGTGGCATTCTATACTTCTGTGGCCGCTTTGTACACATGTGGAAATACTGGTTATACAGCTGACTCATGATTGCCACTTTAGGGTTTGCAATGTCTTCAAAGGTGTAGTTTCTCTTCTTTTCAGAGTACACCTTGACTTCATCTCTTCTTTTGGTTACACTATCCCCTTTGTTGGAGAGGTCTAGTGCGGCTGCCACTACTTTCTCTGTCATTACAATCACAGTGTCTCGCTTGCCCTGCAGATCCGTAACTCTGGCCACTCCATCTTCTTTGGTTGTAGTCACAAACTCCCATACTCTTTTTATGTCAATTCCTGCCAGCACAGCTTCAAAATAGTTATGGAGATCAATTTTCTCCAGGTAATCTTCCATCTTGCTTCTGAAAAACTCATTGAGCTCCCGAGGTAGCATGGGTAGCTCTATTACATTTCCTTCGGTATCTTTGAACACGCCTTGGTAGATCTTCAGATCATTTGACTCTAGCAAGTCCTCTTGGATCCACGTTCTGGTTGCCTTGAAAGTTCCTTCTGGGATGAAAAACGGCTCCACTTCTTCCAAATAGTCCTTTATGGTCATCCTCTTCTTCTTTGCAGGTGATTTTGCGGCTGCCATAGATCCTGTTGCACTCAGTAGTCCGAAGTTAGCGTTTTTTCCATATCAGCTGAGAAACTGAGTTTTAACTATCCAAATGACTTGAAAATTGAAAATAAAACTTAAAAGGAACTTGGGAAACCCTGCATGTGCTCACAGTATAATTCTGGCCAAAATTTATCATTTAGACATCCTACGCGTAGGATGTCTTTTTCATCAGTTTTTGGTGAAACTTGACATGCAGGTGGTCCTTGGCCTGTGCAACATGGCTATATGATTGGAATTGGGTTTGGAAATCAAAAAGTGTATTTTTGGGCAGATACAGGCTTTAGGCTCACAAATTGGGTAGGATGTCCACAACAGGTGGCAAATGATATCCAAATGGATTGAAAATTGATATATGGGCTCCTTGCACCATGGTAATGGCTCCCATTGCACAGAAGGTCAAAATTGAGCTGGAGACATCCTATGCGTAGGATGTCTATTTCATCAACATAGCTTGAGATTTGTTATGTGGGTAGCTCTTGGCCTGTGGAATATGGCCATGCTCTTGGATTTTGATTTGGACAAGAATTGGTGTTGGTAAGACCATGTGTAGTGTTTTTGGGTTCAAAAAGTGTATCTTGGAGGTGTTGGGGGTAAAAAATGATTAGAATGGCTTGAAATTTGATATATGAGCTCTTGAAGGTGATATGAATAGATCTGGAATTGAAAAACACCCTCTGTAGGCCAAAAATGTCATTTAGACATCCTATGCGTAGGATGTCTATTTCAACATTTTTTGCATGTGACCACACAGATTGGTTGGCAATGTGCCCATGAATGTATTGTGCAAGTTTCATGTGATTTGGACAAGTTTTGGTAGGTCTATGGTCCATTATTGCCTCTATGCCCTGACTTTGCGTTTTTTCATACATATGAGGTCAATTTTTGTCCAAATGTGATGAAACTTGGTGGCTAGCATGTACAGGCTATTTAGAAACTTTGTGCAATGAGAAATGTTGGGGTTTGTGCCCAGAAATGGCCTTGAGACATCCTACGTGTAGGATGTCTCCTGATGAAATTTTTACCGAAGGTGCTACTGGTGCCTGCGTTTAGTCCCCCTGAGTCCCTTTTAAGCCTTATTTCAACAAAAAAGTCAAATAGATTGAAATTAACTCCATGTGTGGATTTCAGAGCCTCCGAGCCGTTTTCTGACTTTTGGAGTGCTTTTCGGCGATGAAATTTCTTGATGTTGGTCTCCATAGCTTCCCGATCCCTTGGGGATCCTTGCCGTATGGTTTTTGTCGACTTTGGCTTCATCGGAGCTCCATTTGGAAATTTGTCGCTCTAGAAGCACCCGTGGTTGCGTTTACATGTCGTCGATAACTTGTGGTGGTCTACCACCATAGGACTTGGTTGTTGATGATCTAGGAAAGCCGCTCGTGAAGTTTGGTGGCAAACGGACATGCGGTTTGGTCGCGAGAGCTATTTAACGCTTTGTGCGTCTGATGCCGTTTCTGAAGTTTAGTGCCGCTTCGGGTCACCTTTTGGTCATGTGGGCTATATAGACTTGTCGAGCATGTCGAGATGCTCCTACCCATGTATTTTGGTAGCATTTGGGTGCCTCTCCGTCGGTTTCCCATTTGGTGTCCTCTTGCGGGGCTCTAGGAATTAGGGTTTTTCCCGATGGTTTTCTACTACCTTTGGGCATCCAAGACTGGTCTCCTATGCTAGGGTAAGCTGCCGATGAAGTCTCATTGCTTTTGGGTTAGCCGTTAGGTGGCCACTTCTACTTGTAGGTCTCTACTGCCCGCTTTCTGTGTGAACCCTACGCTAGTTTTCGCGACAAAACGAGAAACATGCGCGAAAAGGTCAAGGTGGTGAGACTTCCTCTCATGTCTAGAGCCCGTCGGATAGTCGTGCGTGTCGTAGAAGCTGCCAGATGTTCCGTTCGCTCTAGGTGGCATAAGCTCTCTCTCAAAAGTCAATAGTGGAAATGAGCTTAAAATGAAGTGAAATTTCTTATAATGGGGGTTCCTGAACCACTTTCCATGAAATTTGACATGTGCTCCCAACTTCTTGGGAGATGCGGTTTATGCTCAAAAATTTCTTGATTTGGACTCCATTTGCCCAGTTTCCGAGAAAATTGACGTTTCGGTCAAAATCTAGCCAAAACACACTTTCCGCTCCCGTCTCATAATTGCACCCCCATTGTACCATAGGTTGTCCTATAGTCACTGATCATCCCCATATTTTTTGTTTTTCATTACGACTGTTTTTCACTTGCTTTTTGTATTTTTGAAGTTTTTCTGCCGAAAATTAGTAAAATTAAAAGGAAAATAGAAAATTAAACCCAAAATATTTCCAAAAATCATAATAAATAAAAAATATCACCACAAAACATTATATACACTCACATGCAAACTTTTATGGCCGAATTTCTCCGTTTTACCAATATTCTGCCCGAAAAATGGCTATTTTTACTTATATACACACACGGCTTGATTTGGCATTTGGCCCCATATACTTGTAGATTCATGCTGTATAAGGGCATATGTACTTGGGTAGTCAAGAAAGTTTCGCAATCAAACAACAACCCTTAAAAATAGTCAAAAAATGCCCTTTTTTGCTCTTTCTGCCATTGGGTCCGCATTTGAGAATGCCTCCCCTCCTCCGAGGCGGAGTCCTCCCAGACAACAAGGTATCATGTCGGAGTATGTGCCGTACATAGGTTGAAGAATTGTGCTAATGCTTGGCCGTGTAATGTGGCCCTATATGATGCATACTCGGTCAATGCATGGAAAAATTAATGTTGTGCAAGAGAAGGGTATAAGCAAGATGCTTATTGGCATTTGCCGTCGAGGTTTTCTATTTGTTGTTGATTTGGTGGGTGGAGTTTCTTTGCAAGTAAAATTTGTAACTCTACCGCTCTTTGTTTGATCGTTTTTCTTGCAACAGTCGCGAGTGTTTCCGCTACTGTCGATATGGCCGTAGTCGTCTCCTTGGAGAGAATTTTCATGGCGGAATTGGCCGTAGACCTTTGTCTCTTTTGCTTTCCATTTGTAGCTTTGTTTTGGTGGTCATTGTAGGTTTATTTCTACTGCCTTAGTTGCCATTGTTTTGTTGCTGAATGGCACCCACATAAGTCGGTTTGTTGGTTTCATATGCAGTTGTCTGCCTTCCGATGTTGCTTGTACTGAAGGGAGTTCCTTTTGCTTCGGTTTTGGGATCCATAAGCGAGTCGTATTTAAGTTGTTGCTGAGAATTTTCTTTGGTATCCATATATGTTTTATTCCCTTGGTTTTTGGTTGAACTATCTGCTTCGGTTGAATTCTTCTGTAGTATTGTGGTTTGTCTGCCATGTCATTTCTATCCTTCCGCACCCATACTTGTTTTTCTTGTGTTGGTAACCTTGATCTTTTCACTGCGGTAGGTGACTTCTTATGCATGTAGTGAGCATGGTTGGCAGTTCCTTGTTTGTTTACCATGGGTATAGTGTTGTTCTTTAGTGGCATCCTTTCTTTTGGCTCTTTATCCAGTGATTGCATTACTGGCAGCTGATTATTCCGGGGTTGCTGAGCAAAGGCTACCACCTGTTGTTCTTGTGCATGCTAAATTTTGACTGCATTCGCATTCCAATCTATCTGCACATTGTACTCTTTTTGCCAAGGTTGTCCCAACAACATGGGGTGCTGTGTGTTTTCATCCTTAACCACATAAAACTTGGGTGGGTAAATATATTGATGTAATATACTCCAGCCCAATGTTTTCAACGAATGTGATATACTACTTTCCAGCACTTGTGGAGTAGGATGAAGTTGACCTGTGGGGTTGAGCTGTTTGTAGAATGTGTAAGAGATCAAATTTGCTTGAGCTCCAGAATCAAGCAATGTTGTCGATTCAACTTGATTGCTACCCACTTTGACTGCAATTATTGGCGCTATGAGCAGGATGAAAACACACACAGCGCCTCTATAATGACCCGACACACACTCTTGGGAAGATACACACACACACACACACTATGGGGCACCACTCGGCTTACACAACACACCTGGCCGAGACAGGGAACACACCTCTGGAGTGAGAGGAGAGAGACTATCCACTTGCCCACTCCACACAGACACACACACACACACAAAAACACAGCTCAAAAGAGGATAATTTTTTATGTTTAGATACAATTGAGCTTGGGCCAACACCAATGGGGCAAATAGCTCACACAATATGGGTAAAATAAACCAGATACAATCACAAACTAGAGCAGAAACTTCGCTCATAGAAGAAACTTGCACAGAAAAACAGCAGGAAAAGAGTGAGGAATTTGGCAAAATGGACAGCGCCATCGCGTCCGGAACGGCCCAAAACCCCAGTCTACAATGTCAAAGTGCTCAAATCCGACCTCGGATGAGCAGTTTACGGCCAAAACAGGCTCCAAAATCAGCAAATACACAGCTACGGCTGTTCCTCCTCTCTTCTCGGCGTTTTTTCTGGTCTTCTCTCTGTTTTTTCAGTTCCCACACTTAGCTTTATTAGTTGGGCACCCTTGGCCTTTTAGATGACCTCAAACGGACCCCGAACAGGCCAAAAACTGACCTCGCAGTGCATAGTTGTCACCTTTTTGCATCATTCGCACACCTGGCACTCAGCTTTTTTCCAATAATGCATCTCGCCACCACATGAAGTGGCCCCAAAAAGTGGTCCTAATGATGACCTTTCTGCGTAACTCTCACAAGAAAACACCCACGTTGTGTCCGTCCTCATCTGCATGCAAATATTGACCTCGTTCGCCCTCCTGACGCCACTAGATGCCATCTGACGCACCTGTTGACCTCATGTCATCGGCCCGCGGATAGCTTCCTCGAGAATTTTTACACGCTATAAACTCCTCATTATTGTAGAAAAACACAGTGGTACTGGTAATAGTGAAAATCGATGCACTATGTACACCCTGTCCTACCTGTACACATGTGGGCCCCACATAACCACCTGGCTAAGGAAAATGGGCAATCCTTTATTTGATGCACTATGCATGTATATGTACATATGCGCAATCCCTTGCTCCAAAAAACTCCTGACATAATTTGCCCATCCCCTAGCCTGCTAGATCATTCATGATCAGCAGCAGCAAAGAGAGATATGAGACTCGCCGCATCACAGGTCTCCTCATCCCTCACCAACACTGCTTGATCCACAGACAGCTCATCTTGCTCCACCATCATCAATCTAGCATGATACAATTTAAGACGCAACCCATTTACCCTTGACTTATGTAGAACACCATCCAGGTTAGCCAGCTGATATGTGCCATTTGGAAAACACTCCACTACCTTGAAAGGGCCTTCCCACTTAATTTGAAACTTCTTTTGGAAGGTGTTGTCCAGCTTACTGTTGTAGCGCAAAACCAAGTCATGTTTCTTGATACCCTTACTTCTAGCCTTTTCATTTATCTTTGCCAAAGCCTTATCCTGCATCTGCCCATAATGCTCCAATGCGCTCATCCTATCCAACTAGACCTCTTGTAACTGCAGGAGCCTTTCTTTGAATGCATCACTAGGCGACCCAAGCAACTTCTCTAACATCTTGACCGCAGGCAACTCTACCTCCACAGGCAATAGTGCTTCCTTTCCATACACCAAATGAAATGGAGTAAACCCTCTTCCTGTCTTCACCGAAGTACGGTAAGCCGCATAATGCACTAGGAAATTCCAAATCCCAATTCTTTCCTTGGTGCTCCGTCACTTTAGAAAGAATTTGTACCAACTCACCATTGAATCTTTCATTTAAGCCATTACATTGCGGGTAATAAGGAGTGGTATGTTGGTGCCTAATCTTCATCTTTGTGCATAAGAAGTCTAGCAGTTTAGCTCTAAATCCTGGCCCCTTATCTGAAAGTAGCTCTAATGGCACCCCAAACTTGCAACATATTTCATCATACACAAATTTTGCCACATCCTTTGTAGTGATCTGTTTTACTGTTATAGCCTCTGCCCATCTAGAGAGATAGTCCACTGCCGTCAAGATATAGCTTTTGCCCCTGCTTGTGATAGGTAACGGGCCTATTGCATCAATCCCCCACTTTTCAAACACATCAAACGCCATAATGGTTTTTCGTAGCTCTGGCTTCAACACTCTCTTCCCAAATGCTTGACATCTATTGCAAGACCTACACCAATGGTGAACATCCTTGTGCAAACTAGGCCATACATACCCCTCTTGCAAAATCTTATGCAAGGTGATCTTTAGAGCAAAATGTCCACCACATGCGCCTTCATGATTCTCTTCCAACACTCTGTAAAGCTCCTCCCGCCAAGGTACACGTCTCAACACGAGATCAGCCCCTTTCATGTATAAGACATCACCAATCAATTTGTACCTGTATGCTCTACGCACAAAGCCATACTTCTTAGACTTCTGAATCTCCCTTGGAATGATTCCTGTTAGCAAAAACTCCTCTTCTTGAGCCAAACTTTCTCGGCCATGATAAAGAGGTAAATTGGTCCTCAACACGAATAGCTCCCCAATCATGCCTTGAGCTGCTTCATGTGCCTCTCCATTTAGAGCACGTTCAATGTGTTTGATGCTCCATGCTTCAAACTTTTTTAACAAGCCTTTAATTCTAAAGCACATTTCCTTCAATGAGGTGTTCTTGCTCTTCCACACACCCAGCACTTGCTTCACCACTAACAAGGCATCACCTTTTATGCTCAACCTTCGAACCCCATGCTTCAAACAAATGTGTAATCCGGCTTCCAATGTAGCATATTCAGCCTCATTGTTACTATGCGCATCCAATTTGAACCCTCTCTTGCATACTAGCTTCCCCTCTGGATCATAAAGTGCTATACCCCCTGAAGCTGCATCATGGCTCTTTCTCTATGAACCATCAAAGAACAACACATGTGCATTGCTGATATGTGGCACTTCTTCAACTACCTTTCTCACCACCTCTTCCTTAACAATAAGGGGATTCTCCTTGTAGGTCAACAAATCAGCTAGGGTAGCCCTTGTACTATCTTCCACTAGAAAAGAGAACTCAAACTCTTGCAGCTCAATTACCCATTTCTTCACCACATTTGACATGTTAGTACCATTAATTAACTGTGGCAAAAATGCATAACTCGTCAATAAAACAAAAGGCCGTGGTAGCAAGTAATGACGAAATCGTCGACAAGCAAATATTACACTGGCCATCACTAGCTCTACTTCCGATAACTTTCTCTCCGCTACCAACTTCACTCGGCTTGCACAATACACTGGCCTCATATAATGGCTGCCCTTCCCCTTTTGCAATAGCATAGCTCCAATGGCATCATCCCCTACTGATGGATTTACATAAAAAACTTTCTCCCAATCAGGAGCCTGCATGGCTGACAAACCCCCTAACACCTCTTTCACCTCTTGAAACACTTCTTCACACTTGTCATCCCATTGCAATGGATCATGCTTTGCCACTTGTTGTAATGGATAAAGAATCTAAGACGACAATGGAATAAACCTTGCCATGTACTTCACTTTGTGTATAAAGGTTGCCAATTGCTTCGTACTCGTAGGTGATGGAAGAAGAATAATAGACTTAACCTTGTCTGGATCAGCCTCAATGCCATTTTCTGACACCATGTGGCCCAATAACTTCACCCTTGGCTGTGCTAGATGACATTTCTTTGGATTTAGTTGTCCTCCACATTCATCATATCGAGCCAATACCATATGCAGCTTCTCATGGTGATCAGCCCTACTGCTATAGACACGGAAGTCATCCATAAAAGCTTTAACACAACTACCAATGAATGGTTCCAACACCCAATTTGCTCTCTCTTGATAGAAGGAAGGTCCATTTGACAACCCAAACGGCAACACTGTGTAGCAATAGCAGCCCCATGGCGTAATGAAAGTTGTCTTTGTGCGGTCTTTAAGAGCAATCTTCAATTGAAAATAGCCTGAAAAACCATCACACACACTGTACCTCTCATAACCTGCCACTGAATCCAAGATCTAATCAATGAATGGAAGAGGATATGGGTTCTTCTTAGTGGATGCATTTAAGGGTTTAAAAGCTACACAAATCCTCCACTTCCCATCCTTCTTTGGACTGACTACTACTGGACTCACCCATTCTGTGGTCTCCACAGGGACTATGAACCCTGCCTTCAATAACTTGTCCACCTCTACCCGCAAGGCTTCCATTTGCTCTTGACCCATCCTTCTTAGCCTTTGCCACACTAGCTTAGCACCTTCTTTCAGCTCTATATGCATCTCTTCACCCTTGAACCCTCTGATCTCTTCATATGAAGTAATGAACAAATCAGGAAAACTAACCAGCATATGCAAAAATATATCCTTCTCCATAACTGAGAGGTCTCCACTAATCATTTGCGTCATTAATTCCTGCTTCTTTGACAACTCAACCTTGGTTTGCATCAGCCCTTCAATCACTTCATAAGGCCCTTCACTTTCATCTTCAACCTCATTCGCAAATGCAACTAAACCACACTCCTGGATTTCTTTATCCATCAAAAGAAATGCAACATCAGCATCCTCATCACTGTTGGTAGTGCTATCACTGTCCTCATCTGTCACCATGGAAGAGTCTTCATCACTAGACTCATCCTCATCTTCATAAAGCTCCTCTAATCGTTTCCTTGTGTCCATATTATAAAGCTTCTTAGTACCTGTCTTTCCATAGAGGCTAATCGTACCATGTCGCCAATCTTGAACAGCTCCCACTGCACGTAACCATGGTCTTCCCAGTATAATAGGATATGCTCCCAACCCTGCTGGCATCACATGAAAATCAACCATTGCCTTTGCATCATATGCCTCCACTTCTAAGCTCTTTACAACACCTAAGCATTTTACTTTTTGATGGTTTGCCAATCTGATCCGAAAACCTGACACCCCAGCCACTGTGAGACCCATCTTCTCAACGCATGAGTGTGTTATGAAGCATATTTGGGCTCCGCCATCCACATAACCTTGTCCCAAATTTTTCCTTTTATGACACACATCTACTATTGGACAAATGTCTGGTAGCTTGTCCATTGCCAACACCTTCACCGAACCTCTCTCTGGCTCTTTCTCCATTGGGTTAACCATCCTCTTCCACTGTCGCTTTAGCTTAGGCACCATCTCTATAAGCTGCCCAAAAGTAACATCTGCCTTCCTGCTCGTCAGATCCTCCTTCAAGTCATAGCTTAATTGCCCATCCCCTAGTGGAAAATCTGAAACATGAAACTTTCGACGAGCTCTCCTTTTCCTCTTGGCCTTGACATCCTCGCCTTCATGGCTCTTTCCTTTCTTCTTACTAGGACCTGGGGCACTTCTTCCTTCCTTATCCTCTGTGGTCCTCTTCCCAATAGGCATCACTAACGTATCCTCTAGCTTTGATGCCTTCTCCAAAGTGACTACACTTAGCACTTTTGTCTTTCCCTTTTCCTCCTGGGTCAGTCCACTGGTTCCTTCGTCTCCCTTAATTTCGATGCCATAATCATTTGACCTAGTTAGCACCTGTCTTGGCAATGGATACATGTCTCCCCCCATCCTTGGTGGCTTATCACATTGCGGGCTGATGTGACCCAACTCTCCACAATTATAACATGTGGGCGTCTGCCTCCAAAACCTACCATTGCTTTGTCCAACACCATTCCTAGGCCTTTCTTCACCTCCTGGCTGATTTGCAAACCTCCCTCGACCTCGATTATTTCCCACTTGACCTAGCATATTTAGGCTGAGATTCTTCATCAAATCTACCATTTGCCTCATGTCTTGCCTTAGCCCATCATCTTGCACCGATGTAGTGACCACTGCTGGCATAACCTGAGTAGTAACAGGAACCACTGGTTCGTGATGAACCCCTGACATGCGACCTTGTAAAGACTCTATAGGCTGAAATTCAGACCTCATGGGCAAAGACTCCACCCCTAACTGGATCATTTTCCTCAACTTCCACTCTTTGTTCCTTGATACCTCTAGTGCATCCTCATATGTCCTAGGCTTCTTTAGCTCCACTCTCCAACGTATATTCTCCCAAAGACCAGCCAAGAACCTGTCCTTCTTCATCATGTCAGGCGGGGGTACCTGTGGTGCTAAGGCCTTGCACATTCGCTCCCATGCCAATGAAAACTTACGTATGTACGCATCTACTGGCTCACCTTCCTTTTGCACCAAAGTCTGTACTTCTTGCCACACCTTGTCAGGATCTTCTATCTTCACAAACTCCACTTCCAACCCATGTCGTAGATTGTCCCAACTCAACCTTACAGGTGGATCAGCCACACGCAATTCCTCTTCAAATGCTTTAGACCAAACTCGTGCAACACTCTTCAAACAAATTTGTAGAAGGCGTAACATTTGCGTAGGGTCATGAATCTGGTTGCTAATGCAGGCAAGCTCCATCTTTTCCAAAAAATCTTTCACATCTTCATCACTTCTTCCATGAAACTCCGGATAAGAGAAAGCCATGGCTAGAGGACCCCTTCAAACACACGTGCAAGAACCCAAAACTTTTCACTACCCAATCCCCAGAAACTTCAATGGAGCTCAGCTTTAGATAAGGACAAACACATGCACATCAAATGAGTTTTCATAGTTAATCATCGGAATGACAACAAGCAAAGGACATTCCAGGATCTCTCTCAATCTTCTTGGCCCAAACATAAAGACTATGCGCTGCTGGAAAAAGATCTTCCTGGACACATGAACATTAATCTGAATTCTTTGAGTTAAATGAAAAGGAGTGAACTGAGGGCCATTTTGATCATCCATTAAAGCCAACCATGAAGCTCCCAAGAAGGCACACCTAACTTATCCTCTGATTTTTTCCCAAATTTCAGCAGCATAACAGCATAAATGGATCAAAATACCAAAAAACCAGCCATCATAACTTGGGAAAATTTCGACAGAGTTTCCCCAGAAGTAGAGCAGTAGGAACCCAAAATATAGATTGTCTATGTATGCATAAACTGTCAACAATAGAACCCGAGCATCAAGTAGGACTCACTAGTACATAGCCTATGGCGAGGTCACGAAAAGGGTGCTCCAGCTACCTGTATCACCGAAAGGATCTCCACATTTGAGAATCCCCCAGCTCAATAAAACCTCACACTATCGACCCTCACACGAAGGCTTATGCAAATCTCGTATAGTCAAGTCTCAGAAATGACTATCTTCCAGACCAAGTCTCAGAAATGGCTGGGACTGCCAAATAAAACCATATATGGCTCCACAAAGGTGTACCATGGCAGTTTCCACAAGTAAAGTACAATCCAACAGACAATGTGCTCAAACAGACACCAAGTGATGCATACCCACAACCACTGCAAGTGACACCACTGCTAATATATCACTGTACTTCAGCTACCTGTAACTGTGTGAATCACCTATACCTGTACCTGTACCTGTCCCTGTAACCTGTAACCTGTAATCTGCAACCTATAATCCCGAATCTCGAAGCTTGAAGCTCGAAGCAGAAGGTACTTGAAGAAGATCCTCTGTGGGGGCACCAAAAGAATGTGAGCGGGATGAAAACACACACAGCGCCTCTATAACGACCCAAT
This sequence comes from Adiantum capillus-veneris, assembly GCF_014529385.1. Classification (NCBI taxonomy): domain Eukaryota; kingdom Viridiplantae; phylum Streptophyta; class Polypodiopsida; order Polypodiales; family Pteridaceae; genus Adiantum; species Adiantum capillus-veneris. The sequence continues at coordinate 70,077,437 of NC_140942.1, read as the reverse complement.
ACACACTCTTGGGAAGATACACACACACACACTATGGGGCACCACTCGGCTTCCACAACACACCTGGCCGAGACAGGGAACACACCTCTGGAGTGAGAGGAGAGAGACTATCCACTTGCCCATTCCACACAGACACACACACACACAAAAACTCAGCTCAAAAGAGGATAATTTTTTATGTTTAGATACAATTGAGCTTGGGCCAACACCAATGGGGCAAATAGCTCACACAATATGGGTAAAATAAACCAGATACAATCACAAACTAGAGCAGAAACTTCGCACATAGAAGAAACTTACACAGAAAAAAAGTAGGAAAAGAGTGAGGAATTTGGCAAAATGGACAGCGCCATCGCGTCCGGAACGGCCCAAAACCCCAGTCTATAATGTCAAAGTGCTCAAATCCGACCTCGGATGAATAGTTTACGGCCAAAACAGGCTCCAAAATGAGCAAAAACACAGTTGCGGCTGTTCCTCCTCTCTTCTCCACGTTTTTTCTGGTCTTCTCTCTGTTTTTTCAGTTCCCACACTTAGCTTTATTAGTTGGGCACCCTTGGCCTTTTAGATGACCTCAAACGGACCCCGAACAGGCCAAAAACTGACCTCGCAGTGCATAGTTGTCACCTTTTTGCATCATTCGCACACCTGGCACTCAGCTTTTTTCCAATAATGCATCTCGCCACCACGTGAAGTGGCCCCAAAAAGTGGTCCTAATGATGACCTTTCTGCGTAACTCTCACAAGAAAACACCCACGTTGTGTCCGTCCTCATCTGCGTGCAAATATTGACCTCGTTCGCCCTCCTGACGCCACTAGATGCCATCTGACGCACCTGCTGACCTCATGTCGTCGGCCCGCGGATAGCTTCCTCGAGAAGTTTTACACGCTATAAACTCCTCATTATTGTAGAAAAACACAGTGGTACTGGTAATAGTGAAAATCGATGCACTATGTACACCCTATTCTACATGTACACATGTGGGCCCCACATAACCACCTGGCTAAGGAAAATGGGCAATCCTTTATTTGATGCACCATGCATGTATATGTACATATGGGCAATCCCTTGCTCCAAAAAACTCCTGACAGCGCCACTATGTATTCATCAAAATTCGTTAGTCGAATGGCATTGATTCGCAACGGTGATCCACATTGTTGTTGTTGTCGTAGAAGCCTTCTTTTTTCAATGCGTTCTTTTGATTCTGCTTGGGCTTCTTCTCGTACCCTCTGTTTCTCCTTCCTGCGTTGTTTTTCTTGATGGATTTGTTGAAGCATATCCCTTGTTAGTGGTAAATGATATTTCTTTAATCGACACCCACTAATCCAATTTGGCAGCTCCACTTTGTGATAGGTCACTAATCACAAAGGGTCCCATCCCTCGCTTTTTAAGTTTCTTGGCATGTTGCTTCAAGGTATAAACAAGTACATAATCACCTGTTTTGAACTCTTTCGTCTGCACATGCTTGTCAAAAAACTCTTTTTGTCTTCTTTTTTTAGCATAGATCGAAGCTACAGCTCTCAAGCGAAGTTCATCTAGCTTTTCAAGATCATCTATTCTTGAAGAGAGCTCATGCCCTGTCCATTCTAAGCGTTTTGCTACTTGTAGAGTTGGAATTAAAAACTCTATTAGTTAACCCTCACGGCTCACGGACCCCTATCACCTACGACGGACGTTGTAACCTACGGCGGACATTGTATTATTTACTTGGTAGAGTCAGGTACCGGGCTTGTCGATCCAATAGGAAAAGGGTAAGAGTGATCGCCGATGAGAGGCGCACTCTAACTAGAACATTCAAGGGATTAGTTGGTTAAGCAGGGGCGCCCAAGTGTGAATGGGGTGAGCTCATATATAAGTCAACTAAACCTAAAATTCACTCATTCTCTCATTTGTGCAATAGAAGAGTGCTCTTGCTCCATCTCCATCTTCTTCTTCTTCATCTCCTTGTGTGTGTGTGTGTGTATGCGTGAGAGAGAGAGAGAGAGAGAGAGAGAGAGAGAGAGTGCGATCGAGCATTGCGATGACGGCACGGCGATGGCGAAGCAGTTGAGCGCAACGAAGTGGCGGCTCCTTCTTCTTCGCGGCGAGGAATCCTCCACGAAGCAAGCGTAGAGCGGTGAGTGACACACCATCGCCTTCTTTGAGCTTACTAGTTTAGGCATGTTGTGTGCTTGGAGCCATTTGTGGCTCGCACACGGTGTATCGGCAAGTTACTTGCATTGAAACGTGTGACATACGCGCACATTTTTGGCGCCGCTGCCGGGGATTGTCATACACTAAGCTTGAAAGGCACTCTATGCTTCTTTTGTGGTGCAATTTCTATTGTAGGAAAGGTAAGGAAGGAGGGTGTGTGTGCTGAGAAGAGGGATTTGCTGTTATACTGTGTGTTTTTTTTGTTAATGGAGTTTTCAAAGGTATTGTGTTTATTCTCTGTGTATTAAGGTTGTTAGTTTTCTTTGTTAATGGAGTTTTCAAAGGTACTGTGTTTATTCTCTGTGTACTAAGGTTGTTAGTTTTTTGTGTACAGTAAGTAGGAAGTAGATCTGTGAGAGTTAATAGAGTGTGTTTGTGTGTAACAGTAGGTGTATTAGTTAGAAGTAGGTAGATAGAGTGTGTGTGTGCTCTCGCGCAGGCCGCGGTGACCTTATTCTTTAAAAAAAAAATTTAAAGGTAGGACCGAGATCGGGAATATCTCCCATACCCAAGCCCAGACCCAAGCCTAAGCTCACGCTCAAGCCTAGGCCTCAGTCGCCTTTTAAAAAAACGAATTTTAGCTTCACACGTAGCTAAAATTTGATTTTTTGAGGACCAACGGAACTTCAGATGCCCGAAAATTGTGCTGTAAAGCACACAGTGACCCTCTAAGTGATACGCTCATTTCGAGCTATCACACACTTTAATCAAAAAAATCAAACATTAAAAAATATTTTTAAAAATACATTAAAAACGTAAAAAACACGAGTGAAAAAGAACGCTTAAAAAAGGTAAGCGATTAACCTTCGAGGTTATTTGCCGACATTTGTAGGGTGCCAAAGGTACATGCATCTGCGCTCTGGTCATGTGCTAGAGACGGAGCAGCTAGAGAGAATTTCGACTTACGCGAGTTCTCAATATCCACCTACTTTAGGTTCTAGACCCTCGGCCGGGACCCAAGGTAGTACAAACCAAGATCCGAATATAGCGGCTAGTGACTCTTCCTCTGGCTACGACGTCATGGAGGGTTTCCCAATGCCTAATCCCGATAGGTCGAGCCAAGACATGCATGCCATGGGCCCTTACTCCAGGCCGAGTGTGCTTAGCCGCCTGAAGGAAACCTTTAGTAGAGCCACTCGCTCCGAACATGGAGCTAATGATGTAAATGAGGGGGGTGGGGAAGTAAATTCTCCATTCGTGACCAACGTAGACCCTATACCGTTAGAGAATGTGCACATGAATACTTCATTCATTGCACCTCCTGACTCTTCAGAGTTATTTCCCTCTGAGGTCATATTACCCGATGGTAGAAGCCTTGCCGAAGTGCAAGAGGTTGAGAGATATATCCTTGCAGCGAGGGAAAATGAAGTCGAGATCTTACGCAAGGGCGGAGCAACGAAGAGAGTTAAGAGAAAAAGCTCCTATGTCAATATCCTTGCTAAGAGAGCAATCAAGTGCTCCTGATTTAGCAACCGCTAAGGGCCAACCCCTAGAAAGCAACATTGCATCTAGCTCAAAGGACACCCCTAGCACCTCAATCCTAGATGGAGTGTTCTTAAATGAGAACTGGGAGTACGAATTACAAATAGAGACTCTGACCGACCTATACACAGGTCACACCTATCATGTGGGTTGGTTAGATGTCCTACAATCCACAATGGGTGCTACTAGTGTAGAGAATCAACAACAAAGAGTTTGTGAGGTCATTCATAGGGTCATTGAGTTAGAGAGACAGAACAAGGGGATCAACATGCCTTCAACGGGTCTAATGAGATTCTTGGATACAAGGAAGGCTAAACAACCGACCTTATTGCAAATGGAGACTCCCTCGGTAAGTCCGATGGATCCCCCATATGTTGTTTCTCCAGGGGTCTCAGTGCAATCTGAGCCCACAAGTGATAGCTTCACCTTTCCAAGTCTAGCTCATCTTTCCCTTGATGAAACCATGGCTACCATGCCTACCCCAATGATGGGCGTGCCGAGAAACACGCCATGGACTTCATTTGTTAGTAAAGCACCACTACATGGTAGCTCAATGCCTGTAATAGTACCTACAAGTGTGTACCAATCGTATGCACCTATGGGTCATCACACTCATGTAGTCCCTACCCCTCCCATTGTTTCAACTACATATGCTCCACAACCACAATACACAGGTTCTTATTTCCATGGGACTATACCGACTAGCATTACCATGTCACATCCGACTCCTGCTATGCCTAGGGCCACACATATGAGCTATGGACCACCACATGGCACAACATCGTACCCAACGTGGGACCCAAGGGCTTCCTATGCGCCAAGCCCAATGCCAATACCTACTCCACATGTAGTCTCTAGAGCACCTCCACCCACGGTGCCTGCTCACTTAGGTGAATTGGCAACATTTGCTCAAGCTATTGGTCGATCTATTGCTGAGAATATGCGTAACACGCCTGATAGAGAATATGCGTAACACGCCTGATAGTGGAGACGGGGATGTGAGAAAGCATATCGAAGTGTTTGAACAAATATGCGATTCTCTAGGAGAACACAATGACCTACATAAGAGCAATGCTTTAAGCCTAACCTTAAGTGGAAAGGCTGGGGATTGGTATAGAATCCTAAGGGTGGAAGAAAACACGATTTACCCTACTCTTAGGAGACTGTTCTTGAAAGAATACATACGAGAGGGAGTACTTTGGGGTGTGGCCTCTCAGCTCCAGAAAGCCGAACGAGAGGAAGGAGAGTCGGTGAGAGACTTTATAAGTCGCTTGAAGCATTTGAATTCTCGTTGTAATCCAAATGAGCGCTTCAACAATAACCAATTGCTTGATAGATTCATTAGGGGATTACTACATGAGGATATCTACGATGGCCTAGTCATTAGAGGTATCACCACTTGGGAAGCAGTCACCACTAATGCGATCCAATTGGAGGATAATTTAATGACCAAGGAGAAAGAGTGTCTGTTGAGACTAAATCTATTAGCTCGCAAGCATCAGGGCATCAGCCAATGACCCTAAAGCCTATTGCTAAGGAGCCAAAGATATCTGAGATGACTTTAGCAGATCTCACCAAGGTTATTCAAGAGAGTCTTAGAGACAATCGTGCTCCGCAAAACAATCATATGTATCCAAGAAGGGAGCAGCAATGGTGCTCAGTATGCTATGGACCGCATAGTACAATTGAATTCCCTACTTTTAGAGTAAAATTCAATGGGAACTGCAATGCATGTGGAAGGTATGGTCATCAAGCTAAGGATTGCATAGTATTTAAGCGCGCGATGAAAAATAGACCAACCTTAGCATGGACAAACACACCTCGAGTGCCTGCATTGGTGCCGGCCCCACCTCTTGAACAAACGTCACAACACATGGTCCCTAGGGCCCAAATTTTTTTTCAAACAACACCTTTACCACCTCCAGTGCTAGGACCGCAACCACCACATCCGAGAATCACTTCTGTGAATCAATTATGTTGTGAGTCATCTATTTCTTGTTTGGAAGGTTGTGAGGAAGATACAGATCCTAATATTGCCTATGGAATGGATGTGCTTGAAGAAAGTCCACAATACTACATGGAGGACTATTGGGGACAAGTCAAACTTGTATATCAAGTAGCTGCTCTTGCGGCAAGAGGCCAAAATATCAATTACACTGCTAAGAGACAACCTCTTCAATGCTATGAGTGTGGAGGTCCACATCGTGTAGCCGAGTGTCCTATTAGGCTACAAAAGGACGCCACACTAATGCAAACCAATCAAGCGAGCACGTCTGCAATGCCGATACTCATGTGTAATCGATGTGGCATAGATCATTTGACTGCCCAATGTCCAAATAATCCAAATGCACCGAAGATCACGCCATTAAACTTGATTTAAGTTACCAAGGAGCCATCACAAAGTACACTTGTGGTACCAGTAAACGTACTCACACGATCGATGCTCCAAAAACAAAACTATATCCTTGAGGAAAGAGACATGGCATCAATTGCCCAATCTCAGAAAAAGAAGAAAACATGAAGAAAGAGATCACAAAAAGCAGCGAAGTCAGACCCCAGTTCAAAGACCAACATAGGGACTGGTGACGACCCCGTATATATGAATGACGCTGAAGAGGATTCTGATTCAAGAGAAACCATGGAGACCAAAACGACCACTAAGATAGAAACCAACAAGGAAGATCTTCATGAGCCACAATGGCCAGGATCCAAGAAGAATATAGGAACTTATCCAAACCCTACAGAGGAGATTGAGCGAGTCAAGCAATTAAGGAGTTTGGTAGAAGATACCCAAAGGGATCTAGAACAAGCACCTAGGAATATCCAGATTACAGACACCGTGTTCCCTACACAACAACAACCTCACCAAGACCATAGACCCTTAGCCATACCTAGTGTCATCCAAGAAGAAAGTGACTTAAAGTCATGGGAAAGTGGGCGTACTCACTTCTTGATGGAAAGAATGTTTACAGAGGGACTACCTGATCCTATCAAAGAAATGGAGATCCCATCTTCCCCACGTCAAGGGACTCAAGGCCAAAAGGTGCTGTTAAACATTGCCAAATTGATGGATTCCGTGTCTTCAAAAGTTAGAACCACCATCATGTCCAAGCTTGTCGGTCCAATAGGAAAAGGGTAAGAGTGATCGCCGATGAGAGGCGCACTCTAACTGGAACATTCAAGGGATTAGTTGGCTAAGCATGGGCGCCCAAGTGTGAATGGGGTGAGCTCATATAAAAGTCAACTAAACCTAAAATTCACTCATTCTCTCATTTGTGCAATAGAAGAGTTCTCTTGCTCCATCTCCATCTTCTTCTTCTTCATCTCCTTGTGTGTGTGTGTGTGTATGCGTGAGAGAGAGAGAGAGAGTGTGTGCGATCGAGCATTACGATGACGGCACGGCGGTGGCAAAGCGGTTGAGCGCGGCGAAGCGGCGGCTCCTTCTTCTTCGCGGCGAGGAATCCTCCACGAAGCAAGCGTAGAGCGGTGAGTGACACACCATCGCCTTCTTTGAGCTTACTAGTTTAGGCATGTTGTGTGCTTGGAGCCATTTGTGGCTCCTACACGGTGTATCGGCAAGTTCCTTGCATTGACACGTGCGACATACGCGCACAATTGAGTGTAGCTGCTGATCCCAGTCTGTTCTTGATTCTGATACAATTTTAGTGAGAACTGTGCATAGAGTTTTATTTGTGGCCTCAGCTTGTCCATTTGCCTTTGGATGATATGGAGCAGATTTTCTATGTATGACCATGAATTCCTCTAGCAGACATTCAATGACTTCATTAAGAAAATGTGTTCCTCGATCACTGACTATTTCTATTGGTAAACCGTATCATACAAAGACATTCTCATATAGAAATTGTGCAGTGGTTCGTGCATCTACTTTTTGTGTTGCCTTGGCTTCCACCCATTTTGTGAGATAGTCTGTAGCCACAATGATATATTGGGTATGGGTGCGATATGCAGGGGGTGAAATAGGTGCCACAAAATCAATGCCCTTGCTCCCATCATTGGCCATAGTGGCATTTCATCTCTCTTTATCGGCACCTTGGTGCGTTGACAAGCGTCACAACGCTTTACAAACTCTTCAGCATCCATATGTAATGTAGGCCACCATAGTCCTGCGGTTAAGAAAATTTTTACCGTCTTATCGCCTGAAAAATGGCTTCCACTTATGCCTCCATATGCATGTTCTAGAATCAGCAGATATTCACTTTCACTTGCACGGATTCTAAGTTGATTGTCCTTTCCTCGCTTATAGAGTTGGTTCCCAATTAACTGAAAGTCACGAGCCTCCAACTCTATAGCCCTTTTCCGTGCTCTTGTTATGTTTTCAGGAAACGTCCTTGTGGTTACAAAATCAATGATATACTGACTCTATGCAGGTGCAATGTTTATATGAAACAATGTCGTGTGATTCACTGGTCATTTGGCACTACATATAGTATAATTGTTAACATAAGCATGTGTGTCCGCGTACATAGTTGGCCAATAAACCCCTAACAGTTTCAGTCTCTGGTGTGTTTTCATTGTTGAACAATGAAATGCACAATCTTGGACATGTGCTTCTTCAAGATAACACTCGAATTCCTCCGGATTTATACATAATCGTAGAAGCTGGTCCGATCCTAGATAATACAGCAGTCCTGCAATCAACTGGAAGTTTTTTGTTTGTCAAATTGTTTGTTGTTTGGATCTATCTTCCGTGTTATCAAACCTACCTCCAAAGGAAAGAATGCTAACAATTTCCTGAGACCATTTGGGTATCATTTTAATATTGAAAAGATAAGCATCTGGTATGTCATCATCTACTAGCTTCCCCGTTTTGTATCCTTGAAAGATGATCCGCCCGTAGATGAGTTTTACCCTTTTTGACTACCATTGTGAAATAAAACTCTAGCAATATAATAAACCAGCGTACAATCCTCCCAGTATTGCATGGTTTATTTACTAAATATAAAAGAGCTTGATGATCTGTGAAGAACACAAATTTGTTTGTGAGCAAATAATGCCGAAATTTCTTTACAGCATAAATCATTCCTAACCCCTCTCTTTCGGTGGTTGTGTAGTTCTTTTCCGCACTATTTAACTGTCGGTTTGCATAACAAACTGGAAAATCCATTGTTCCATCTCTAGGTTGAGCCAAAATACTCCCGATTGCATATGCAGATACATCAATGTGAACATGGAATATCTTTTCCCAATCCGATGCTTTAAGTACAGGTGCTGATACAAGGTTTTTCTTCAGCTTTTGGAATGAAGTTTCACACTCCTCAGTCCAGTCGAAACTGACTGACAAACGATACAGAGGTTGTGCGATGACTGCATACATATATATGAATCTTCGATAATATCCGCAGTGTCCCATGAAGGATTGTACTTGTTTCGCATTAGTAGGCCTGGGCACGTCTACTATGACTTTGATTTTGTCTAGGTCTGCGGTTATGCCATTTCTTGAGACAATGTGTCCTAAGATGCGGCCTTGCCTAACCATAAAAATACACTTTTCCGGGTTAAGACAAATTCGATATGTTCTGCATTTTTCAAATACCTTTTGCAAATGGTCAATATGTTCCTCTCGTAGAAGAGAGTGTACACAAAGATCATCCATGTATATTTCTAAGAATATTCTTTGGTATTCTTTGAACGCGTGCGTCATTAACCTTTGAAAGGTAGCTGGGGCATTAGTTAAGCCAAAAGGCATAACTCGATATGCATAAATTCCCCATTCTGTGGCAAATGCTATTTTGTGTTGATCCTCTATTGCAATTGCCAGTTGGTTGTATCCTGTAAACCCATCTAGAAAGGAATAAGCCCGTGTTCCGGCCACCCTCCCAAGTACATGTTTTGTGATCGGCAAGGGATAATTGTCCCTTATGGTGGCTGCATTTACCTTCTTGAGGTTTACACACACTCGCAGTTTTCCGTTCTTTTTGGGGACAACCACAATGGGTGACACCCAATCTGTATGTTCGATTTTGTAGATGAATTCAACATCCATCAGCTTGGCAATCTCCTCTTTGATTCGTTTAGCAAATGTGTCATTATATGTATAAGGACGCTGTTTGCTAGGTTTGGCATCTGATTTCAAAGGAATTGTATGTTGGCATATAGATGGATCAACTCCTTTGAGGTCTTTGTAGGACCATGCAAACACATCTTTATACTTCTTGAGAAGTTGTGTTAACAGTTCTTCTTCTACAGGCTCTAAATCGGTTGTGATATAGACCGACTGAGGCTCTTCACCTAGTTCAGCGAGGTCTATCCTTTTTGCATTTTCCGGCCCATCATAAGATTCCTAGTTTGTTCTTTACCTGACTGGTGGTGTCATGATGATTTTTATGTCCTGGATGGTGAATTTTCGATAGTGTGATGGTACATTCATGTTTCCTTTTTCTGACTCCCCCTTACCATCACTATCTCCCTCAGTAGTCCATACCTCTCGTAAAGACCGTTTTAGTTCTTGGTATTTTTGTTTATGCTCCAGTTTGGTCCACTCTGGGTCTTTTGTTGTTTCTTTTTTTTATTTTTGAGATTTTTGTGATTTTGTTTCTGTTTTAGCTTTCCGTACTTGTCTTATTTCCTCTCGTGTTCTTTCCCTTCGAACTTTTGAGAGCCTTCCTGATATTTGATCTTTTACACAATCCTCTGCTTTGACAAGCATTAGATAGTGAGTTTTATCTTTTATCCTACAAATCAGGTTTTCTCTCATTTTGTTTTCTGCTCGTTTTCTCCTATAGCGTTCCTGGCGTCAAGGGTGTTGATTGGCAAAATCATAAAACTTGATATTCTCTGTTTTCTCCCCACGCTCACTTGAGTTGTCTGAACACTCATCATCTACATCGTTATTTACCTCCAGATTCTCAGAGGAGTTATAAAACTCTTCATATTCTGGTGGTTCTACCATCTCATCTCCTCCTGGTATAAAGCTTACCATGTAATAGGGCAGCACATCATAGCCATCCTTATCGCAAAATTTTGTCGTTGGACTATCTATAATGGTACAGACATCCAATGTTGCTAGTATGTGTTCCCATTCCAGAGGTTCCAAGGCATCTTCAAGAAAAGGTTCCGGAATATAATCCTTGTCCTCAATAGCTCTTTCTAAGACACATTTCTCTCTTTTTAAGCTCCCACAATGTGAAGCTCCGCACATCCATAGCTCTTTTTGTTGCCCTAACCATGCTGGGAGTTCCGACCCTGCTAATGTAGCTGAATCAAACTCTTCCACTGGTGTCTGGTTCACATCTTTGTAACTATGGTCTTTCAGGTGTATTTTGGTTGTTGTCTCGCCATGTCTGAGGTATATGTGGTCGTAACCCCAATCCTAGACTATCTTTAATTGTCACATGAATGGTCTTCCCAAGACGATCTCATAATTGTTCTTTTTGTCGAAATCGACTATTGCAAATGTATGCTCATACTCGATTCCGCACAAAGTGACAATCACTTTTTCTAAGAGTCGTAGAGGTTTCTCCATGAACCATCTGCCAATTGCAATTTCATTCCGGTAGCTCTCAAGCCGGTTTTCCCCAGTTTTTCCTGATTTCCTTGGTGGCGATAGCAACTCCTGTCCCACTATCAAGAATAGCTTTGGAAACTATTCCTTGGAATTCTACTGGTAGCGTGGTGTTTCCATCTTCTCCCTCACAATACTCTCCAACCTTGTTTAAAGGTACTAGCCTAGTGTTTAGTTGAGGCTTGTCCAATTCTCTGATCACTTCCTGAAGCTTTGAGGTGGGGTTTTTCACTCCAAATTTTTCTAGGCATTTGCCTACTGTGGTCCACATGTTTGGTCGTAACCTTAGGAGTTCGGCTAATGTGATTGTGCATGCCACCGGGGTGGACAATAACTCAATCAGCCCTTGTGAATCCATCACTTTGTTAGACGGAAGTCTTTGAGATGGGATTGATCTCACCTCAGACTTGGCTTCATACTCTCCTAGGTAAGAGGGTAGAGTTTTCAGCGAGTCTGGTTGGCTGTGCCCCGAACTAATTGATCCCTGGTCTCCCCCTTGTGAATGTATATCAAAGTTCATTTGTGATCTTGCCTCAAATTCTTCAATAGGAGGTAAGATTTCATTTTTCTCTTTTCTTGTGCTATTCATGTGGTAACTCACCTTGTTAGCTTCGTTGGCCTCACGGATTTACTTCCACGGATCATCTAGACCGTTACAATCCTTATCCATTTTTGCCAATGTTTTAGGCTAGAACTCGTCACGTGCCTCATCTATTGTATTTGGCACTATGATAGGCTCTCCCCTAGACTCATAAGCATTCGCGAGTCTTTCCTTCGTTTCTACTTGTTCCTCTAGAGTTGGTTTGATAGGGGTGGGAGCTAGTACTTCATGCCAATTTGCAGGTTTACCAAGCGGGTTTTCTATCAAAGATTGAGCTGTTTCAATCATCTTTCTACACATTTCCAACCTCTGTTTTTCTATTTCAGGATATGGATAAGTCATCCATCTTTGCTCTTGGGTTTCATTATTTTTTAGTATGGCTTCGTAAGCTTTTAAAATTGCATCTAACTGCTCATTTACCTTGTCTGCCAGTACTAATCCTCCTGATCCTGCACTTTTGGGTTCTGCTATTTCCTTAGGTGCTATGGTTGCCGCAATGTGTGAGCTTAGGCTAGCTAGATCCTCTAATCGCTCTAATCTATCCTTTGTGTGTTTTAACTCCTCGGATAGAGCCGTTTGCTCTCGTTCTTTCCTGGCTTTCATACGCGCCTTTCTATCTTTCCAAGTGCTTCTCGGATTTTTCATTTCTAAACTTGGGGCATCAGTTTTTGGCTCTTCAATTATGGGTTTGTTAGTCATTCTTTGAGCTTGGGCTCGCGTCACTGCCTTAATAGGTATTATTGGCTTGTTTTCTGATCCTCCAGTGGAAGGCACTGCTTCCAGTACATTCAAGGTGTTTTTTGCTCCTTTTCCTAGGTTCTTAGGGCAATCAGGAATCAAATGAGTAACTCCACACTCGGTGCAATATGCGTTGACTCTAATGATTTCATCATGAGGACAGTCTCTTAGCCAATGGTCTCCACCACACTTGTAGCAGGGTCCTTTAGGTTGTTGAGGTACTCCTTGAGCTCCTCTTTGTTGGTATGTATGTCTCTATCCGCCCATGCCTCCGTTGGCTATGAACAACAATGTTCGTTCATCCAAGCTATATCTTCCTTCTCCTGCTGCCTGCGCAGCTATTGGTGGTCCTTCACCTCCTATCATGCTCCATGGTTCCGGTGTTGAGGGTTCTTCCGGTGGATAATAGACAGGATTTACAGCGGATCTTCATAATATGCATGCATAGGCACCAAATCCTTCTCTTCTGATTCAGTTACGGTTGGTGTGTACCTTATGCTGACTGGTCGTAATCCTGGTAGGGGTGGTTGTCGCCCCAACACTGGTTGTGGTCTTTCTACACCTACAGGTCCTGGTAGGTTGCCTGCTTGATACCTAGGCATCGGTGGAATTTGAGGAGATGCTACCTGAGCATGGGGAGCATAAGGTCTCTCTCTCATATATCCCTTGCTATAATAACATTCCTCCGTCCCATGGTTTGTCCATTTTTGCTCATTAGCACACCACTTGGGCTGTTTATCCTGGGGTTTTGGCGTACAAGTTAATCTTTTTTAGCACTCCTTCTACAAGTTGCTCCTGGCTTACAACTACTTCTCCTTTCGGTGCTGTCTTAGAAGACTTGCTTCCACTTTGTTGTGAGGATGGATCATCGTCGAGATCCTTGAATTCACCTTCTTTGTAGACTGCACAATTGTCCACAAAGTAAAGAGCCTCCTTAGTTAACTCATTTAACGTCGTGCTCCTCTTCATATGTAAGTCCTTCTGGAGATCTGCATTCCTTAGTCCTTGAATAAATATAAGCATAAGTCTGGACTGAGTTGGCAGTTCTTCCACAGGACATAACTTAACATATCTTTTTAGTCATAGGGTTGTCTTTCGCACAGATTCCCCATCTTTCTGTTTGAATTTATGGATTTGTGAGACTGTATTATGAGCTATCCCCCTTTGTGAGAATTCCTTGATAAACTTGTCAAACATCTCCTCCATAGACTCAAAGTCTCTACGCTCCACAGAGCCAAACCAAGTAGTAGTGTCATCCTCTAAGGTTAGTCCAAACCTTGCAAATTGGGTAGGGAAGTTTAACACCTCTTCAACTCTAATTACACGCACAAAGGCTGCTACATGATCTCTCAAATCCCTGTTTCTCGTGTATTTCTTGTTTACCCATTTTTGCACTTGAGAAGGTATAATTCTACGATGGTCTACAAATCTCATCATTGGATCTCCTCGTCCTAATCAATATACCTCCTCTGGTCTTCTGTAGTAGGCTGCTTCCTCTCCCAATGGTGCTCCCAAGCCATAATTTCTAACAGTTCTTGCCAGAGATGGTTCATCTCCCCGAACTCGTTCTATGGGTGGTCTTCCAGGCTCTGTTGACCGTTGAGTTTTTGGCTTACTCTCTCCTTGATACCGTGAATAGAGTGGTGGTTCTTGTAAATCCCTTAGCCCTCGTGCGGCTTGATAAACATCTCGATTTTGGTCTTGTTCTAATGTTGCAGTCTGTCGAAGCCATGCCTGCAATGATGGCTGGGTTGTTGGTTGGTTTTGGTTGTTGAATGTCTGCGGTCGGGTAGAATGTGAGGTCACGTCATACTCCTTTGAAAAGCGATTTGTCGACTTGCTAGGGGTGTAGGTGGCTCTTGGTACTTCATCGGGGGCATATGTTGATGCTCCTGAAATTGTTGCCTTTTCTACCTCCTCTAGGAGAATACGTTGGTATTCTCGCCCGTACCTATCAACAAAAGCGATATCCTTCCCCTTAGCAATTTCATAAGAGAATAAGTAAAGAACCTTGTCTTTGCTTGACTCGTTTGGATATGGTTCTTTGCAACAAAAGTAAGAGACTATTCCCTCGCTCTCATGCTTGTAGATTCTCACATTCTCATTATAAGTTGAAACCCTAGTTATTTTCTTATCATACATAAAAATTGCTCCAGGTCGATCAATGTTTGGAGGCGGTTCTTGAGTTTCTGAAACCATTTTCCCCTTCACCATGTTATCTCCATATCTATTGTAATCCTCAGGGTTACTAACTATCAGATAGTGGTTCCCCTTTTCATCTCGGAATCTATCTCCATCATCATAGACTCGAATTATCTCCAGTCTTTGAGCCGGCCTTTTTTCAATACAAATATATTTGCGTCCTCGATAGTCAGAATAAACTAGGGCTCCCCTCGAGTTTGTTCCTTCTAAGAAGATTACAGTGAACTTGGAATCATTCAAAGGATTTAGGGAGGTGATTCCCTTTGGCATTGGTCCGTCATACGTGAAACCTCCTGGCTTTTGACTACCCATCATGAAGAAGGATTTGTTTGATGAAGTGTCCGTATCACTACCTTCCTCAATAATTGGTGCTAGTGGATCTAGCCTTGCCTGAGTTACACTCCCTTCGGTGGACACTAAGCTATCCTGATCACCTGTCACCTTTTGGTCTCTAAAAATGTATCTTCCTGATCTTAAATTCATCAAACTTAGCAATGCAATTTATCACAAATCCAACCACTCACCTTGCAAAGGATCAGTTTTCGCACAACTTCTTGCTTTGCTGCTGAATATACCTGTACACATGAGTTGTAATTTCGGCAATCGAATCAAAGCATTTGACCGCTAGAGGTGATTTTAGTAATGATTGGTATAACTGGAGATTTAACCTCAACCACTACTGTATTTTATACACTGCTAATGTTCTAGATTAGGTCTGCTAATCTGGAACTGTACTTCCCTCGGATGTTGGTCAATTTACATGAAAAGTATGAATTCAGTCTTTGCTCTGTCAAAAGGTCAAACAAGGTCCAAATTCACTTCTAAAAGAAGTTCTGGAACCCTTAAGTCAAACGGAACCTCACTGTATAAGCTCAGTCAAATTTTCTCTTCACTAAGCCCCAGTAGATGTCTCTTGCTCTGTTTTGCCTGGATTTATGCACTATGGATTCCCCTTGATTTTCTAAGTCCACAACTGTTTTTACTTTTTGATTTGGACACCTATGAGCTGGTCAATGGATCAAAAATATGTTCCGACAGCCTGATGTTGGTCTGATCAGTCAAATCAACCCCAATTTAGACCAAAATTGACTAGGAGGCATGCCTCAGGCTATACAACACCCTGCTAGGCCTACAGTCAGCTTCTGGCTTGAATTTCATGCAAAAGACATTCTACGGGTAGTATGTCTTTTTGCTCAGAATGGCTTCAAATTCAAAGCACAGACTCCTCTTGAGGTGCTGATCACTTTGGTATGCTCAAATTTAGGGTTGGAGTGCAAAATCCTACAGATGACATCCTACGCGTAGGATGTCTTTTTGGTCTGTTTGAGCCAAGACTTGAGCCCCAACTTCCCCTTGATGTCAGAAACCCAGTGGTATGCTTAGATTTCAAAAGTCCCCAATTTTAGCTGTTCTAGCCTTTTTCAGTCAAAAGTACTAAAGTCTGCTTAGAACCCAATTTTCTTAGCCAAATGAGATGAAACCTCTCTCAGTCACTCAATATATCATGCAGATCATGCTCATGCAACCATCCTATGGTTTTGGTCTTAAAATAATGCCTGGGTACAATTTGGGTAGGATGTTTGGCAATTTCTGTGTATCTGGCGTTATCCTGTCAAGATATGGTCAAATTTCCACTTTCCAAGTGAAAATAGGGTAAAACCTACCTTCTAAACACACTGGGAAACTCAAAATTCCAAAATTTCCACCAGATCACCCCGTAGACATCCTACGCGTAGGATGTCTCCTGGCTTAAAATTAAATTTTTTTCCTGACAGAAATGCTCGTGATGCTCTGCAGCTCTATCAAAAACACTCACAGTAACTTTTGGACTTCACTTCAGCTTTCAAACACACTTTTGCGTCTTTTACAACCTTGTGATGAACCTAACAAGCAAGTATACATGCATGAAGTGCTCTAGATCATGAATCATGATGTCCTACTTACCCTACTCCTACTCATCATGTGAAATGGTGATAATGGTGTTTTGGTTGCTTCCTGGCCTCTCCAGACTCTCAAGCTCTCCTCTCACCGCTTCTACCACTCCAACTCCTACTCTTCAACTCAACTAAGACCTAAAACTATCTCAGTCTACCTAAGTCTACCTAAGTCGAAGGATCTAGGCCAGACACACGCTCCCTAGACTCCCTCTAAGATCTAGAGAGTCCTCCACCCTCTGATCCTATCTAAATGTAAAACGAGACTCTTGGCAAGCCAAAGAATTCCTATCCTCAAGGACTAGTCTCGGTCACCTACCTAGGGTTTTCGTCCCCGGCAGCGGCGCCAATGTTGGACGGATACGCCGCAACAAACGTAAGCACAACGAGAACTCACCTAACAAGATTTGTCAGCTTAGGACGAAGCTTGACCCGCAGGCGCGTGGAAGCAAGCATAGGGGGTCTCTACCCAATGTCTAAGCTACAGCTTTCAAGAGTGCATAAGAGGAAACTTCCTACAACGCTTTCTAGAGTCGAATACCCATCAAACAATCTCGAAACGCCACAGAACTTGAAGGAGACCCTACTAACACCAATAAGTCGCTGTCCCTAAGGTCTATGAACCAAAGTCCCAACCCAAAACACCTGGTGCTCTGACATAGTGTCAACATAAGAAACCTCTTCAAAGCTTCCCAAAATCACATCATCTGGTTCAAGCACATCACGTCCCTGCAATTCACTTTGAATACTTGAAACATATTGCTTTTCTCACTTAGGCAAATCGTTAGATTTTCTATAAGATAGTGAACCCTCAGATGTTAACCCCAAAAATCCTGAAGAGAAATTTTCTCTTTGCGAGAACTTCTCCTCACTTGCACCACCATAGTCCCATTTTATAGTGTCACACCAAGAAAATCCTATGCAAACCTATGTTCTTTAAACTCCTTGCATATCTTTGGTGATGAATGGTCATGTAGGATGTCTTTATTCTTGACATGATCAACACATACATTCATAAATTGAACGGCTCTTTTACCATCTTGCCTCCAAATCATGACATAGATCAAGCCATCATCTAACACCTTCATCTCCATATGTATAGACGCAATGTAGGGCTATCCCAAAATAAGTGGATAAGAGGAATACTCCTGTACAGAAATTTATGTTCATCATCACAAACATACCCCATAGTTACCTTAACTTTTTCACATGCACGAGTTAAGTCGCCCAAAGCCATGTTGGCAGCTCATATCTGCAAACCGTGGTCCCACATCAATAGGCCACTTCCCCTTCCGGTATAAGCCCTTTGCTATAAGATTGATTTCTGACCAGCGTCTACAAGTGCTAAGACTCGCTCCTCAATGTTGTTAACCTTCACAATGGTTTTAGTTGTAGCTCTTGCCCAATGAGTCCTTGAAAAATGACTCCTCAGTATAGTTTCATTGTCTTCTTCATCATTAAAATAAACATTTCTTACCTCAGGTACAATTGGGTTTGAAACCACCACATGCTTTGACTCTTGATCTACAAGCTCTTCAAATTCTTCTTCATAATCGTCCATTATTTCTTCAATGTGTCAAATCATCTGGGTCTTAGCCGACTCAAGCTGTTGCTCACTTTGTATCTACCGCTTTCTTTTGATAATATCAATGATCTCTTCATGGAACTCGTGCTTGGAAATTTCCAAGATATCACCCAATGTGATCTCCACTTTGCTATTACAAACGTGCTCTTTAAAGAATTTCTTTAGATTTGTAGCTAATTAAACGTTAGATTTCAGTTTATAAGAGGGTCCCTTGGGCTTACCTTGCTTTTTATCCTTTGGTGCCTCTTCCATAACCACTTTGAGACCAGGTTTGGGAGCAGCCCATCTTCTTTCTTACCACTTGATCTCATTCACGCCATTTCAACTTCTTCATCCCTTTTCCACTTCTCTTCCACCATAGATTCATTAACTTGAGACTTAGCAATAAATGTGTATATGGAAAGAGAATCAACTAGGTCAGTCCACCCTATGTTTCATTGAATGCGATTCCCCACCTAACATAATTTCCCATAAGTCAACTTACCTGATTTTGTTGTCTTCAAAGCATGAGGCCATAACTGGCCCTTTTCATCTGCACCTTCATCATCTCCCATTCTGTAGACCTATAGCCCATAAGTTGCTGCTTCTACATGAGCAACATTATGCTGTATTTCTTCTACTAACTTCTTTATTCCACCTCTTCCAAAATTCAAGTGCAGAAGCTCTCCTGTTGCCCTTAGGTGAATCTTCTTGTCTTTCAAAAAACCATGTTTCCTTTGTAAGCTTCATCAAAGTCTTCACTATCGCATCACATGCATCGATCCCAAATTTTGCATGGAGGTTGTTGCTTAGGCTCAGAGGTAGATCCCTTTGCAGGTAATCCTTCAAGTTTCACAACATTTAAATTCAAATTTAACTCTTGAATACCTTTCACTAGTTTGTTGAGAAGCGGCTCCTCCACCTTGGGTATTGCTGAGGATGATCTCTCTCTAGCATCCTCTTAAACAACATCCATAACATCAACCGCAATCAGCTTGTCAACCCTCATCTCACTGCTTCAATGACTATCTTCCAATCAGATGTTAATCACCTGTTGAGTCTTCCAATAATTGTACCAGACTCTTTCGAAGGTGTAGATAGCATCTTGAATAAACAATTCAATCTTTTGATCCTTCATCAAGCATTGTTCTGTCATGGACAGCTGGTCAAACTTCCTTTCAAATTCTCATAGCAGCTCTTGTGCAGATATGTTTTTATTCTTCTTCTGCACCCACTTCATGAAGCTTTGTATGGTTACCTTCAAAGAATCTTCAAGAAAATATTCATGTTGTAGTAACTTCTTAAACTCTTGCCAATCCGGTGCATGAGCCGCCTGAATTTCTTTAATTCTATCCTTGAGTCATCAACTCCATTATCTTCCATTGATTGCTCATAGATACTGTAAAAGTTGGTAATATTTTGTCTTTCAAACCTGGAATGTGTCTGTAACATCTACAGAGCTTTACAAATCCGCTCTTGAAAATTATACTATTGTTGGGTAGCCTGTTGTTGTTGCATGTAAGCTACAACCTGTTGCATGGCTGTGTCTTGCGGTGTAGACATATTTCTTCAACAAAAATTCCCAAACCCGCTCAGTTTCGCGTCGGGTGCACCAAGTTGTTGGGCAATATGAGGTTTGAAAGGCGAGTCAGGTCAGCTTTAGGCTACTGGCTATCAGAAGAGAAAGAAAAAGGATATGCTCAACAACCCTGTTGTGGCGGTTACGCCGCTAGCGGTGGCTATGATAGCGAGAACTCAACCGAAAAACAAGAATGTCAGACGAGGACGGAGCTTGACCCGCAGGCGCATGGAAACAAATAGGTGGGTGTCAAATCACCTACTCTACCTTCTAATGACAATCACTACCAAGGAAATAAAATCTAAGTTCTCAAATACACAAGTGACTGAAATCCGTACTACGAACAAATGCTATCTGAAACATGATCTAGAGTCATTGAATCAGCCTCAAACACAAAGGGGGGTCTCTACACTAGGTAAGGACAATACCCTATGAATCTACAATACAATCTCAACCTATAACCACTCCGTGCGGTAACCGCGTATGAAGACACGCCGAAAAATACAGGTGACCGAATCTCGACTCCGATGGTACTAATGTGTAGCTCTACTCGCTGCGGTTCTATATATATATGGCACGCTCAATTCCGACACACAGGTAGGGAGAAAACTCACATAGAAGCTCGTGGGAACTCACCTCGCGTAGAAGCCAAATGCGCACACGCTTGGTATCGGTGCGTAGCTCTCGCCGTTGCTAACACAATGGCGGTGTCGCTTCTCCAATGGCAGTTGCGTAGCTCGTGTAGCAAGAGGATAGACTCTCTCTCTATCTATCTATCTCTCTCTCTCTCTCTCTCTCTCTCTCTCTCTCTCTCTCTCTCTCTCTCTCTCTCTCTCTCTCTCTCTCTCAGACACAGTCACAATCACGGCGCTCAAAAACTCACCTTGATTAATGATTCCAAATTGTGTTTTAGGTTTACAAAAATTGGATCTTATACCTCAGCCTTGGAGGTGTGAAAACATCTCTAATCTAATTACATAAGCAGGTGAAACTACTTGGGGAATACAAGCTAGAAACTCAATTGAGTCCCGCTAATTACAATGAATCGGCTCCATAAAAAAATGAAATGTTGGAAAGACCTTTATTACAATAAGTGTTTACAAAAACATGAGTGTGAGCAAAAATGTATAGGTGTGTTCCTCCGCTCAACAAGCCCACGATAGAATAATAACCACTTAGAATGGAAACAATGCACAAGAACAACTGAAACTAAAACCACAGATGAAACCGACACTTGATTGCCAAAGCGGTATCATTTACTACACCGATAATTGGATTAATTGTAGATTAAGGAGTTTAATCTCCTTTACAAAAGGGTTCAAGCCCAATTCTCTTAGCACGAACTAGATCCAAAAACACTCGATGAAGATAAAGAGCACCCGGCCAAGGAGATGGAGTTCATAAAACGATGATGAAGGTGAAGCTCTCCTCCTTGCAATTGCCAAAAGATCCCTTACCCTACTCCTTTGCCTTCCACAAAAACTATCAAAAAGTCTCCCTGTCCTCGTTTTTGATTGCCTAATCATGTTCCCCTCTTGCTCTTGATCGTCCAAAAAAACTTCCCCTCGATTAAATGCAAAAAAATTGTTTCCTTTGGTGTGTAAGTCCTGCCCCTATTTTTATCCAACTTTCCTCTTATTTTTAGCTCGCTTTTTGCATGAACAACCTCTTGCTAATCTCGGCAAGCTTGCTCTTCAAGCTTCACATGCATCATCCCTTATCTGGGCTATCGGTGCCTCTGACTTTTCCTTCAAAAATGTCAATGATCCATGGCCGTGAGAACTGACCCTCATGGGGTGCCACGTCAGCACATCATCTGCCACCAACGGCTGGCAAAATCTACCACCAACCACACAGCGGACGCCTACGCAGCGTCGAACGGTCATCCACCATGGCGAGTCTCAACAAGAGCTCTCTCTCTCTCTCTCTCTCTCTCTCTCTCTCTCTCTCTCTCTCTCTCTCTCTCTCTCTCTCTCTCTCTCTCTCTCTTTCTTGCATACTCCATAAGGGTCACCCTTTAGTATATATACCCTCCTCTCCTGTATGGCGCCCCCACATGTGCGTTTTTTTGGCTGCCAGCATGGCGCTTCTTTGTCGACTCCCCACTATGGGCCTTCAAATTTCAAAAAACCATTATAAAAAGTTCCAAAAAAAACCTTCTTTTCTTTTCCACTTTGAGGTTTTTGAATTTCCTGCATGATGATCCAATTGCTGATCCATAAAATCCCACTAAAGCCTTGGTCCAAAAATTTGGTTCGTGCAAGCACCACCCCATTTTGATCGCACCGGGTCATTGATCCGAGCTGACCAAAATCACAAAGATTCATGTAGCTTGACTAGCATCTGCCACTGCTTTCAACTTGCAATATCTTGCCATTCCAAACTCCATTTCACGTGCCATCGCTTCCCATGACCTTCACATATCGCATAATTCACACACAAACACTGGTGAGGTTGCAAAAATCTCATATGACACACCGACTGAGGCAACCAATCTGGCATATAATTGGCCCCTGGTGAAACTTAAATTTGCAATATCTTGGCAACCAAAAATCTAATTGCCAATCCAAAAAGACTAGTGTGCACCATATGATGAGCATTCCAAGCCCAATCACTCACTTTAGCCATGACGATTCATCTACAACTTCCCAATCGGGTACAAATGTGCAGACCATCCTAGCTTCAAACTGCCATAACTTCCTCACCGTAGCCCCAATTGACGAGCCGTAAAGACAGACCTGTAGAGCACTTACTGCAGTGATAGTACATAAGCTTCCATTTATGATCATTTCAAACATACTCTCTTTTAGCATAATTAGGACAACTTTTGATCCTTTAAAGCCTCATCAGGCATACATTTAGGATTAGGCTAGCTTGTTATCAAGCTCTTATCTCTGCTTAACAAACATATAGACTTTTGATCCCCTTTTCTCCTTTCTCCATCATGGAAGCGGAGTTGTACAACACCATCTCGATTGCTCGCTATCTTCTCTTGCTCATATCTTCAGGAAATGTCCTATTGGTGAGAACTCCACCAGATATCTACTCCATTGTGGTGTCATAGTGATCTAGAATAACTTGGCAGGGGGTATGGATCCCTTTTTCTTACACTAAGAACAATTGTTCACATAAACATAAACGTCTTTCCTCATAGTAGGCCAATAGACCCCTAACCAAGTTAATCGTCATAAGGTTTGTTCTTCCACAAAGTGGAGTACTACAATTGTTGTATGAGCTCGACTCAAATAATTTGTGTCTTCCTCAGGGCCAATGCAAAACATTAGAATTCCATCCTTGTTTCTCCAATACAGCCTTCCCACTAGCAATTGATATAAGGCAGATTGCGATATCAATCATGATGTAATGGGAAGTGGTATCTGCAAATCTACTTGAGCTATGGTCATTAGAGATATAAGGTCTTTCGACCATCCAGGAATCATTTCCATGGATAACACATAAGCATCTGATAAATCTACAAGCCAGAATCTTTGGCCATCTTAAGATCTCATAGATCGATGATTCATTCACGGTGTCGAGAGAGATTGTAGCTCCAGACTAGTGTGTCTGTGTTCTTCATGCCTTGCATAGAAAATTTATGCATACACGTCGAGGGACTTTCACAATTTTTGAGTTTGTGAGATTCTTGAGCTATTTGTTTCAAGGTTGGGCTTGCCTTGCCAAAGCCCTTAACACTAGGTTGGTAACCTAAGAGGACATAAAAGTGTCCTTTCAGGGTTTTGAAAAAAACCTTCAAAACCATAGTAGATCCACTCGTTTTGTAAAATCCTTTCATGAGGTTATAGTTCAAGGCCTACTATACATAGAAAAAATAAGAAACTTGTAAAATTTATCATCTTTTGGTCACACCAAGCCTCCAAAGTTGATGGACCAGTACATTTTCATCAAAACAATCATTTCTTACGTTTTGTTGCATAAAAATAAGATTAGGGATTTTTGTAGGACTTGAGATAAATTCCCTGGTTAACTTCAATGGGTTGATAATCAGAACATATGATTGCTTCTCACTCACTATTTTTTGTTTTGCCAAAAGAAATAGGTACAAAAAAGTGGAATTTTTACCATTCTGCAAACCTATCATCAAAGTTTCTATAGACACGCTAAATACAAATAATATGTGCATGTTTTCTTAGTTCCCTGTTGTCCTTTAGGTTCATAAGAAGCCATGGAGCATGTCAAAAGAATGATATATCTATTTTCAAGGGGAATCTTGGGGAGAAAGATGAAGTGCTAAATACAGCAAACATGAAAAAACTGGGTTCAACATTATGAGTTGTAGAGTCCCATAGAAATTATTCAATATCTAGCCAAATTTGATCCTTATGACTAGATATGGTTACTACCTACAAAATGCATATAGTTGTCACAAGAAACTAGCAATATTTGAAAAGCTATACTTGATATACTAGAATGTTTCGTTTTCTTTCATAATTGAAAAAATCAACCATCGTTGTGTACTATGCAAATTAGGGTATTAGGTGCTCCAAAACTCAAGGAATATTAGTTTTATGTTAGAATATGCGACATAGAAAATCAAAAGTGCATTTGGATATCATGAAAGCCACCAAAAAAATCATAGAAGAGCCAAAATTGGCTAAAAAATAGGATTTGACAATTTTTGTAATTTGCTCATAACTTACAACTTTAACATTTATTTCTCCCTAGAAGCATTAGGACATGTTGAGGACTACTAAAGATATTCCTCTAGCATTATAGAGCTCACAAACATGAATTCTAGAGTGGTATAGTTTCGAAAAGTTGAAAAAAGCCAAAAACAGGACCCGTTTTTTCACACAGTTTAGGTTCTGAAATGTTGTGCAAGGACAAGATTAAAGATGGAATTGATATTTCAATAAAATGTCAAGTTTTTTTCAGCTCATGAGACAACTTTCTAGATAGATAGCACCTCAAATCCATTTTGAAACTCTTGACATAATTCAAGGAAAATGGTCACTTAACAGGACATAAAAGTGTCCCATTACCAACCTAGTGTTAAATTGAAAAACACGGGGAAACTCCCTTGTCATTGCCCCTTTTTCTGCACTTTGCTTGCCAAGGTGCTGTACCTCTTTACTTGGTGAGCCAAAGGCTCTTTTGCCCCTATCTGATCGCACAAGCCACCACGTGGCAACTTCTCATGACTCCAAGCTTCTCACGCTAGCAAAAATAATAACAAAATAAAAATATTGCCAAACGTATAGCACCTTCGCACGTACACTACAACGTCACAGGCTCTCCAGAAGAAATTTGCAGCACCACAGGCAGCTCTCAGGTTCCCCACAAGCAGCTCAGATAGGTAGTTCCAATTCGCAAGGTTCCCAGAAGCAGTAGGTTTGGTGATTCGACTCCAGATTATGCCAACTAATCATCAATTGAAATCTGATATCTTCTGTTTCAATAGCACTAGAACAGACCTATACCATGGCTTCATCGCACGAAATATCTGATCTTTGAGAGTATATCTTCAGACCTCTGCCATGACTTTATCATATGAAATATTTAATCTTTGAGAGTGCTCGTCAAGTTGGCAAGCATCCGAAGTACCTTCCAGCTTGATGATATGCAAAACATAACCAGGGTTTTCAAGGTCTCCGGTACTTCTTTCCGATTCCATCAAACTGGCCATTTGTGCTATCATATCACTGAGCGTCAAACTAGTCATCTATGAGCAGCAAGTGGAGGGCGGTCTCAACAACAGCGGCAGTAGAAGAAGGCTGGGCCGGCCATATTTTGGGGTCATAACCCAAAGGTCAAGGATTGAGTAATTTTAGGATTCGTCTGCAGAACAATTGTGAGTAGCAAAGAGAGCCTTGGTTGGACTTGCAGAGAGAGAATGAGCTATAGAAGGTTGACAACAGCAACAAGAGAAGGAGATTGGCATACAAAAGAAGAGGAGGTTGACGAGTGAGAAACATTGTGGGAGGGAGGCAAGCTCTTGGAAGAGGGGACGAGCCAGAGCAAAAGAAAGAGAGCTGAAGAGCCTCGACGTTTGCAAAGAGGCGAGCTGAGCACAAGAGAGCACCAAACTTGGGAAGCTGGCAAAAACGGCCCAGCAGCTTTAAGAGGGTGAGATGCAAAGCTACTTTTGTTCAGGGAATTATATATCTTCTTTTGGAATTCATAGGCTGCAGGATACACCCAGCATGAGATCTACAAGAAACAACAACGCGAGAAGCTACCAAAAAAGCACTCTGTGTTGCTCAAATGGTCGAGAGTACTTCGGATGCTTGATGACGTGATGATGACTCTCAAATATCAGATATTTCATGCAATCAACCCATGGCAGAGATGTGTTCTAGTGCTACTGAAATAGAAGATATCAGATTTCAATCGATGATCAATTGGCCTAACCTAGAGTGGACAAATCACCAAAACTCATTGCCTTCGTAGGCCTGTTCATCACAATTTTTGTTGACGCTATCAAACTGTTGGCTTTGCAGGCTGCAGAGGCCAAAGAAATGGAAAGTGTAAATGTCAAAATGGACATGAGGGCATAAAATCTTAGCAGGATTGATCACACCAAATTAAGCTTATGATGGTTATCCTCGAGTAATTAAGCCAGCGGCTTCAGTGCTAGTTGCTTGCACTTTTAGCAGAGAGTGTGAGGGGATTAGTGATAGACAGCTCAATGTCGAGGAAAAGGCATTGGGGAATTTTGCCGATTATAGTGCAAGTCATGGTCTGATGAGCCATTGGCTTTAGTCGCATTCCTTGATCGGCTCTGTTGATAGCCAATTTGATAAGGCAAGCAATTCAAAACGATCTGCAGACAAACAAAAACATCTCTCATGATCAAATCTGCAAGAGTTGGTTAATGTGTAGCTCCAAGGAGATTAAGCAGCATTGCAGTAGAAGTCAAGTAGTCAATCATGCAGGTGCGTAGATGCTACCAACCAGGCTCAAAAGAATAGTCAAAGAGCAGAAGTGAAAGCTAATTCTTTTTTCCACACAAAGAGATTTGATGCTGGAGAAGACAAAGAACACGGATTGCAGAGTAATGGTATTTCTAGAGACATGAATACCAATATGTCATCACCTATTAGCCACTAGCAGTGATTCACTTATGCCCATTCAACAAATGGGTGGGATAGGGAAAACTTTACAGACAATATGGCCAATATTGTGGCCTGTAAAGAGATTCTCTTGCTAATACCCACAATTCGGTGGTGGATCCTATTGGCAAAGGTCCATGCATGCAGCGAGTATCCAGTCAAGTTCAAATGGTTGAAGATGGCACACATCAGTTTGGCATTGTAGCCAACAAAAACCCTCATTTTTCCTTGGAGGAGAGCTACTACAGGACGGGCAATGAGAATCTATTCACATCTTCTCAAAGGGTCTTTTGTCCAGCTTGACAACATTGCAAGGTTCATTATCTGCATCCAATTTTCCATGCGCATGTGTTTGCTTGGCGCAACACATAAATGCTACGGGGCAGGGCACGGCTTCCGTTTCTTATAATTTTTTGGAGAGACCACAGTGCCAACTCTCCACCATACTTTTGTATGGCACCTCTGTATGACGTGCACTGTATACTTTGAACTTTCAATTTGTGATGTTTCATTGCAAGACAATATGTTTAGCTATTCACATTGTTTGTTTGTAGCTTAACTCAAATATCAACCTGTAGATTGGACAATCAAAAAGCAACCAAACATCGCAAGTTAGTAAAGCACCTCATTTACTGTTGCAATTCCTTCTTGCTTTACCTATTTGCTTGTTTTCGATTTTTTCACATTACTTCTCATTTTCAGAACTCTACACTCGATGTCAATTAACATCTGCACATGTTAGTTACACACACAACTCTTTGCATACGGTCGCTAGCCAATGCATGTGATGCATTACAATATTGAATACACAAGTAGTGAATGCATGTGGTGTATCACAGTAGTGAATTGACCTTGTACATCTTTACTTTAGATCTAAATAATTGATACCATACTAGGCATCTCAATAATTGATGCCATACTATATATGTCCTCGTTTCTCGTGTACTAGGTGTCAGTATGAAGTTCTCAAGACCTGGAAGATTACAATCCAAGCGTCAATAAGCTAGGGAGAAAATTGGATCCAATTTGAAACTAGCTTACCATCCATATGCTAGGCCATGGTTTAAAATTACTGCATTGTATAAAGATTGGAGTATGCAATGTGGCATCCATATCTTTGCTCACAATGTAGAAATATGTCTCTCATGTGTGGCGGCATACGTCACATATATAGCGATAAATGAGGTCGACAGACAAATAAAATAGACACTCCTGCTTCCCTCACTTCTGTATTATTGTTGGGCGCTTTGCCATCGGAGCAGCAACAACAAGACGTAGTGGCATTGTATCTTCAGTTCATCACCAGTTCAAGATACCAACCACGAATCAATAGTATCCCCTCTCTATTCATGAGACCGATGAGCGATATTTGGACATGAAAGTGGCAGATATTATAGTTATAAACGAGCTATCCATGTTAACCCAAACGACTTTTTACCTTATTGTAAGACAAAAATTCAAAAGTAACAACCAGTACATTGGCAGATCCCTTCAATAAAAAATGTGTTTTCTTGCTCGGTGATCTTGTCCAGCTACCTCCAGTTTGTAGTCATACACGGGAGCTTTGTAACACATGCGATATCACAAGCTTGGTCCACTGTCTACATGCAACTTTCTACAAGATATCATGCTTTGTAATACATGCAAGGGCAGACCTGAATTTCTTCAGTTCTTGACCATTATTTGTGAAAGAAAACCAGTTGTAGATGAGATCTATTGTACCTTGGATGCATATATTATAGATGAAGCACATGTGCATGACTACATCAACAACTCCACTCGGATAATCAGTTGTACTCACATATCAGGCGTCCAATACTATAACAAACTTGCCTTGAATAAGTTGTACAATCAAACTAACATTACAAAAGTTGAAATGAAGACGAACGGAGGCAACATAAATGTCCTTCAGTAGTGGCTTCTAGACCCTAAGTTCAACAAGCTACATTCAATCGCGATTGACATGCACTGCATGATCATTGAAAACATCGACTTGACAATCGGTGCGGCAAACAGTGCAGCATGCATTGTCAATGCCATAACACAGAACACATAAGGTGAAATTACATTTATCACTGTGCTCATTCATTGTACCTAGAATAAGTTCAAAAGAAGAAAGGCAAAACACACTCGACATCCACCTTCAAAAATGCGAGCTGACATTTTGCGCTACCAACCATTCCATGGAGATTTTCTTCTTGCAATACTTTTCATTTGCAAGAATTTAGCACGTATACTAGGAAAAAACATTCATCAGTAGACAACCTGGCTTGGATATAATATCAACTGTAACCATCCCTATAATCTCTAATAATTAATGCACTTAGCTTTGTCTCCTCAAATAGACATTATAGCATTTTTCAAATGTATATCCCTTGCACGGAGTGCCGTCCTTGTCAAATTAGTCATGCTCTTGTTCCCTTCAATGCTAAATACTAAATGTCAATTTGCATATGTCCTGTTATATTCTATAGATGTTATATAGCAAGGCCCACCAAGCAAGACTAGTTTCCTTTCCTTGGCCTTTGTCAAGCTAGGATCATGGAGTGAAGTCTCGCTAGTCACTATGAGGTTGCCAAGTATGGGATTGCATGGGGGTAGCCCATTAGAGTGGCTATAAGGCACCCTTGGGTGCCCGTGTGAAGACTCATGAAAAATAAATAAAGGACCAGGATATTGCACAGGTGGCGACGACTAAAAACGAGGCTCTAGCGTTGCACGTAGAAACCATGGGAGGCACCGCGGTCTTAACAAGCTGCATGTGCATTGCTATCACGGTTTCGACGAGCCTAGCTGTAATATTGCCATGTTTTGCTACCTTGCATCCTTTGTCCTCTGCATACAAGCGGCGCTTCCCATGCCACAAGGTTTTCCACCTTCGTCCCTGCAAGGGCAAATGCCCGCGACCACTTCAAACGTCCATAGCCTTGTGTTGAAAAAGAGAGGAAGTGAGAGTGAAAGCCATCGCTTTACTGATTGTACACATTGATAACATAGAATTTTACACTGAAACTCTATCAATCATAAGATATATAACCAAACTATGGATGATGATCTTTTTTTTGTGTGGCCAAACTCACAATTGTGAGTGAATATATTGAAATCGAGAAAGATACAAAGAAACCCCAAGCGCATATCCTGCCGTGAGGGTCAAAGGGTTATAATTAGGACATTCACTGGCTCGGGCCGAGGCCATACAAAAAAGATTTACCAAGTCAAGTTCATAAATCCTCTTAGCTAGCCATGAAGGCTTGGGTAAATCGTCCGAGCTTTGCCTTTTTCCTGTCACAAGAAACTCCTTGCTCTCTTGCACAATCTTGGAGAAACTGGTTGTAGAGATGTCTCACTCAAAGCCCGACGGTTTTTGGATATCCAGAATCTGATGAAGGAAGTAGTACCTAACAATCTTGATGCAAAGGGCTTTGTATCTTCTTCTTGCCAAGTAACAGCTAGATTGGTCTTGAAGAGCTTGCATCTTCCACGTTCTTTGGATCCATTTACATACTTCCCCTGCCAGGCCTCTAATTGCTTGGCACTCCATGAAGAGATGGGCAAGCTGTTCTTCAGTGACTATTCTGCACCCTGAGCATCCGTCTGACCCAATTATGCGTGCTTGGACTATGGATGATGATCTTCTGTCATTGTTCTAGTTATTGTGATATAAGTCCACTCAACATCTAACAAATACAAGCACGTCACTACTAGCACCAATTTTGAAATAGAGGCATCAATGACCCCTTCCCTTGTAGCTATCATGATATAACTTGAAGAACCCTTAAATCCTCTTACAACTCAACATAGCTCAAAACTTATATAAATCACATCTCTTCATATAAAGATGCCCTCGTTTAGGTGTTTAGTACATTTGGAAGTTATAGACTAAACACCTACCTATACATCGATTTTCTTTCCTTTTGTGTTGGCATATAGATGAAGAGGTTCTACAGACACAATGGCAGCATATTTTCAACCTTCACCATATCAAGGTTTCACTCTCAATTGTTACTGTGTGTGTTGTTTTGCACATGCAAGTGGGCTCATGGCTTTAGAAGAAATCCTCATCTCAGGATGCATGTAAGCCATGTGTATGCAATTATTAGCGTGAGAGAATCAACTTAAATCGTATGTGAAAGAATCAACCCAAATCGTGAGAGATGCACGTAAATTGTGATACTTGTGCAGATATCCCATTATTGTGAGAGAAGGAGAATACATCTACAGAGATTTGATACGTAGAAACAAACCTTAAATGCTATCTCTTACCACCCTACCCTCATGTGAGTAGGTATAATGTCCATGAGCAACTCTACTCAAAGCATGTGTATGCCAAGTATGGCAAGGAGTCAAGAGAGTGAGTGAACTCTGAGCTGCTTTAGCAATAAAAGGAAGGTCCATTTACTATAACATCTTGGCAGCAATGGTGGGCATCGAGTATGCAACTGTCACAAAGCAAGAGTGTGTACTGCTATAGTTGGACCTGGATAAGGCTTATGACAAAATAACATGGGCATATATAGAAGCCGTCATGGAAGCTCTAGGCTTTGGGCCGCGCCTATGTCATCTGGTAAGTGTACTGGGAGATGGAAGCCAGTCAGAGCTCCTATTCAACGATAGAGTGTGGGCTCTTTTGAGTTCAAAAGGTCTATTAAGCAGGGTTGCCCTTTGCCCCCCCTTCCTTTCGCCATAGGATCATATCCCTTAATCACGAAGCTCGAAGCTAGTGCGAAACGAGCGGAGTTCCAAGGCCTGGCTTTGCCACGAAATAGCCAACTCCTAGCAAAACTTTTTGTAGACGATTCTCTCCTCTTCTTGAAGGCGTACCCTCAGGTCATCAGGAAAGCTCTGGAGATTGTACAAATATTCTTAGTAGCTTCGGGGTCCCAGTGTAATATAGAGAAGTCAAGGCTGATCTCCCTATCGAAAAATGACTCATTTGATCCTTCTGACTGGTCGGGGGAGATTTTCACAAAAGGGAATATCTTCAGACATCTGGGAGCCCCCTTGGGGGTGGACGTAACCCACAAGCAAAGATTTGAGTGGGTGCTGAAAAAATCAAAACAAAAATGAGTAGGTGGGAGTATGCTCTTCTCCCATTCCCAAGTCAGATAAAAGTGATAAATGCCTTTATGATTCCTTATATTGCCTTCACTAGCTCACTTCTCAAGATGGCTAAGTGTCATTGGAAAGAGTTCTTAAAACCAGTGAAAAGGTTTTTATGGAAAAACAACACGAAATCCTCCAGGCCATGACAATGGGCCCGTTGGGAATCAGTTGCTCGGCCGCTGAATCAAGGAGGCCTCGAAATTCTCAACCCTGTGGTCCATGCAGAAGCTTGTTGCGCCAAATTTGTGGTTTCCTTGGCTAAATAGGATCAGGTTTGGGCTGTCATGATCAAAGATATGATAGAAGCAGCTAAACTTGGCTCTAAAGGTGGAAAGTGGAGAGGGGTAGAGGTTCACGACAAGCTATTAGCCCCGACGTGGACTACCCTAAGACTGGGGGGCAGCGCAGGAGAATTGGTAAGAAAATGCAATAGAGCAGCAAGAGTCTTAAAGTGGGGAGAAAAAACCAGATACTTCAAGAACTCCATTTTGCATTGGTCCCCCTGGCTTTCCAAAGTTGTAGATCCGCCACAAATTCCCCATTGGATAGAGATAGCCAGGAAGCTGAATAATAAGGGTCTGAATCGACTAGGGCACTTCTGGGACAGTGACAACAAGAGTTGGAAAACCATTGACCATCTAGTTACCCAGTACCAATTGAATAGCTTGGAGGTCTTGTTGGTCCACAAAGTGAGGAAAGAGCTTGACAGTATAGTGATGCCTATCTGTGATTCAAAGTTTGACTGGAATGCCTAGAAATGGCCCGGAAGCAGTCTCTTATGGAAACCCCATCCTAAAGACATATACCAGACAATGATGCATAAGAAGAATTGGTCTAGCCCCCTTAATGTATGGAAAAAACAATGGCCAGAGGAAAGGTGGCAGAAAGTAATGGAGAACATCTGGAAGCCAAAGGTTCTGCAGCACATGAAGGTATTTTTGTGGAAGGTAATTTGGGGTGCTCTATCGACGGGGGTGAAGATTCAGGAAAGAGGGATTGGGTCGAATCGATGCTTGGGGTGCAGGTTGGCTAGTGAAGATCTGGCCCACCTCTTCATGGATTGCCCAACTATCAAAGGCCTCGATGTGAAAATATGCAAGTGGGTCCAAAGAACATGGAAAATTGGTTTTTACAAGACTGATCTATTCCTAGGAGGGAAGAATTCAAGTGGTCCTACCATCCTCATCAACACTCAAATCGTCCGGTACTTCTTCTTACTTAATGTATGGAAGACAAGGAACTAACGTGTGTTTGAAGGAAGTTTTGAGGTGGCAAGCTTCATAGAAATTATACAAGAAAGCAAAGTGCTAATCTGGACGCTCGGACGCAGGCAACACTTGGAGGACTGGTCTAGGACTACTTGTGCCTCGGTGTCGCCAGATGGCATGCCTAGGACGGGGGAAAATCTTGGCTATTGGTAAGTAAAAGATCTCAGAAGAACATGATAATGGACCCTATGTATCAAGGATAAGGGGGTGAGTTGGTTGGGATGGCTGCCGTGCTAACCGATGTAATTATGGTCCCTGAATGACATCATGTTTCGATACGAGCATGAAAAGACCTTGTAATTATTTGGGATGATAAATTTAATTCACTCACAATTGTGAGTTTTGCTATATAAAAAAAAAGAGAGTGAGTGAGCTCTATCAAACTTACCTACACTCTCTGAAAAGCCTTTGTTTCGTTTTTTTCACATAGATGTCTAGACAAGAGAAGCGTGGACATTAGATATACTAGTAAAATGGTGCTGCCTTCGGCGGCGCCATGGCCCCTCTTACCCTCAAACCCCTTGCTTACACTGCCTGTTTAGAGAGGTTTTTGGACCACTGGCCAAAGTTATGAGATAACAGGATCAGAGATGCCTGATTGGGCTATTTTTATTGGAGCCGTGCAGACATAGGGAGAGCCTCTTGAGGAGACCAGACAGTAGGAGACACTCACAAAGGAAGATCACTGATTCTTAGATACTGCATGCCAATTAGGTGGTCAAAATGGACCTGCAATCACACATCACACACCTTGATAAGCATGGACCCGCATGGTTGGGGTGGGGAGAGAGAGAGAGAGAGAGAGGGGGGGGGGGGGGGGGGGGGGGGTAGAGGTTCCAGTGCTCAGGAAAAATGTGTCTCAGCTTAATATCATGCCCTTTTCAATCTCAAAAATTCTACTTGAGGGCAAGGGGGAAAATGAGAAATTCCATCCCAAATGGAGAAAATTAGTTTTAAGAGAGAGAGAGAGAGAGAGAGAGAGAGAGAGAGAGAGAGGGGGGGGGGGGGGGGGTGGAGGGAGAATAGAGCTATTTGGAAAGTTGGGGGATGGTTGCAGTTGCGAGAATCCGTTGTACCCAATTTTCAAGGCCTTTGCTGTAGGCCTCAAATCTCAGAACGTCTCTCTCTCTCTCTCTCTCTCTCTCTCGCACGCACGCACGTGCACACACATACACACATGCACTGAATCTTTGATGTACGTGTATAGATGGTCATCTGTAAACCACCAAGGCCTACACCTCATCCAGAAGGAAGCTTCCAATCGTGCCAAAAATGGAGCCTCTCTCTCTCTCTCTCTCTCTCTCTCTCACACACACACACACACACACACACACACACACACACACACACACACACACACACACACACACACACACACAGAGTCGCAAGTGGATGCTGCTCTCTCTTGCGTGGTTTGTATTTTGTAGAACCCCAAAGTCCACACCTCACTAACATGGTAGCACCCATTCATGGGAAAGTGGGGATTGGGCATCAAAAGTCGAGGCTATTGGAGCCTAGAGGGAGGGGATGACTTGATATGTTGCGGGCGGTAGCTGCCGGCGATAGTACCTTCTTGTAAAGCATGGGAGCATTATGGCGCTGATACATGTGACCTGTCACCTGTGTGTGTGTGTGTGTGTGTGTGACATTGTCCACTGGTCAGAGAGCACTTCCCTAAATGCATTGGCCAAAGAAGAATTTGACAAAGGAGCTAGTTATTTCTCTCTCTCTCTCTCTCTCTCTCTCTCTCTCTCTCTCTCTCTCTCTCTCTCTCTCTCTCTCTCTCTCTCTCTCTCTCTCTCTCTGTGTGTGTGTGTGTGTGTGTGCACTATCCACCTAGGTCGTCGGGGCTGCACGGAACACAGTCGAATCAAGCTGCTTGTGACACGTGGTCGGGGGAGGGCCAAAATTCCTCCCTCCCTATATATAGTATAGACAACGTGTTCTTTTAAAGCAACCCACTATCACAAATATCAACATGTATCCTATTGCCTTGGTACAAATCCTTCTTCTTGGCATGCCAAAGGAGAGTACTTATATACCTAAACCATATATACCTAAACCATATTGTAACGCTATTTCTTGAAATTATGTTTAATATATATATGATTAATAAGTATATTTTTCTATTTTGTAGTGCCTTTTCTTTAACTCTATGTGGTCAAAGGGTCGTCACTTTCGTATGCACCACATTAACGAGCGTAGAACTGTGTCATCATGGGCAACTTTGACACAGACGGTGATGAAGCCAAGTACTGCGGAACTATTGGAAGGATACTAAAGGTTAATTTTAGAGCCTTTTATACCTTCATC